>NC_053397.1:56064503-56117003 GCF_905171765.1 Bufo bufo
TAAGACAACCCTTTATATTCCAGATTTAATACAGATGCCATTTAAATAAGGCCATATAGGCATAGTTTTTTTTTTTTTTTTGTGTGTGATTTGGATGACATGAGAAAAAATGATGACCGCAGTACGGTAAAATACAATGGCTCCACGTGGTATAAGTAAGAATTCATAAAGACAATCTCAGAACTGACCAATGATGGTAGTGGTCAGCAAATTGCAAACTGACAACAAGGTAAGTCCTTATGCATACAGCAAAACCATATAATTCCATATAACGGAGCCCTAGGCGCGTCATGGAGCCTCTGGGAGCAATGTTCCCAGGGGAAAATAGCCCTTATATGTGCTGCAGAAGTATAGCATGCGCCCATCACCATCCATGGGCACCGCATTACGGATACTTACAACTCAGATCTGTAATGCGGCCGTATTGGTATATAAACTATGAATTACGGACAATTAGTGCAGGATCAGAAATTATTTTCCTTTCACGTCTCTACCTTCAGAGAAACCGCTGCTTTAACCTATAGGATCGGCAATGCCTCCTACAATTATTCCATCAGCCCTGATTTCATTCCTTATTCAATGAAGTGTCAAAACACGTCTGCCTTTCCCTATAGCCAAACATCAGTTGTAAGCAGATAATGGCTCCGAAACATTTTACACATATTAGTTTGGTTGCCTCTGATAGTATCAGCAGCGTGGCAAATTCACATAACATATACGCTTTTATTAATGAGATCTGCTCAGGGTTGCTTACAGAGCGCTGCGCATGAATATGTTATGCATATGTTTCATCCGGTCAGGCTACCGCCTGTGATTGATTTTGGCCCCAACGCGCTTTTTGCAAACATCTTAAATGAATGCAGTTTTTTGCTTAATTGGGAGATTTACAGGCAGATACCACCTTACTGGATGCTTGATGCTGAAATCCCAAGGAAATTGCAGGAATCTTTTAAACCAAAATGTGCGTGTTTTCTTGTTTTATTTTTATCCGCCTCTCACAATCCTAACCTGATGAACTGACCTACATAGCTCGCTACCTCAATGTTAATATACCTTTATCTGCCCTGTGTTTTTTTTTTTTTTGGTTTGGAGGGGAGTTGTTGAGGGGAGAAGCTTCCAATTAAAACAAAAATAAGCTGCTTTAATGGTCTTTAAATTGACAAGTGAACAATGATTTTAGTATTGGTATCTGTCAAAGGTCCTAGAAAATCCTCAGTTGATAAGGCCCAATGCTTCCAATTAGGAACAGTGCAGGTCTGCAGCCAATAATGATTTCTGGGTCCCCGTAGAACTGCAGTAGACACTTATTGCAAATTACTGACAAAAAGCTCTACTGTATTGATGAGAGGAAGTACAGGAGGCTTTTTCTGTCCCCTTTAGGTATAGATAATAATGAGAAATACTGAAGTTTTGACTTAGCCTTTTTTTTTTTACCCCCTCCTTCCATCTCCTCTTAAAGCAGCGTTTCATTGATGAGGGAGTAGAAAAACTCCAGCCTCCCACTAGTTTAAGTATCTGAGACATTTCCTCCTGTATTTGCTACATGAAGACCACTAATTTGATGTCAGGCTCAGATATGTTTCTCATCAATAATATCCTGCAATTGCCTTATACAACTGACATTGTGCAAATCAATCATTCCCGAGATAACTGACACACCATAAACATGATGTGTATCTTTATCTGGCCTGACAAATATAAAAATAATGAAGACAATTACAGGGAACCTTTGTAAAAAATTAAATAAATAAAAAAAACATAGAGACAGTGGCCCGTGAAAATGGATCCTACATCCTCGCCGTTACAAGTCGCAATGAAATAATCTGTCGTTATAAGTTTTACACCCCGAAATGTGATGCACGCGTCAGGTAAACGAGTAAAATAAGATGTATCCTAAGGAAGACAGGAGTATAATAGAGGTACACGTCCATGTAGACTACAAAGTGAGGGAAATGTGGAAAAATGGGCAGATTTGTTTTGTGGTGTTGATACAAAATCCCGTTAGCTATATAAAGAGGACAATTCGAGGACTTATACTTACTGGCAGGGGCATAGCTATAGGGGGTGCAGAGGTAGCAGTTGCTACCGGGTCCAGGAGCCTGAGGGGGCCCACATAAGAAGACACCGGTATTATAGAAAGTCAATGCTGGTCAAGTTACAGCTCTGGCAGAGAAGGGGTTAGGTCAAGAATTTGGCATGGGGGTGGGGTGCAGTTTCAATTTTTGCCTCAGGCAGCATGAAGGCTATGTGCTTCTCTGCCCCCTGGCCACAAAGCATTGAGGGAAGGGGGGCCCAAGCTGAACTCCTGCGCCAGGGCCCATGAGCCTTTAGCTACGCCCCTGCTTACTGGGGATGTTTGTATCAAAGGGGAATCCATCTGTCCCTGTTGCTAACATTCACTTACTTCCACAGTTTTAATTAGTTATCCTTCTATGGTTTATGTATCTGCAGCCACCACTAGGGGGAGCCTAGAGGCTTAGTGCATGCAGTTTAAACATTTAACAATAGGTGGTAATATATTTAGCTCCCCCTAGTGGAGGCAGCAGACAGTCAGAATTTCATGATTTAAGCAGGGAATTTGAACTCTGGACCAGAAAAATAGAGCTCCAGCAAAAATAAGGACATTTTATCAAATTCATCAGAATATAATTCTGTGGTGTTAAAAGGGGGACATTCACTAACCATGACAGATAAAGTGGTAAGTTATTCACAGACTTATTAGCACTAAATTGCAAATTGATAGACACCGTGTTAAAGCGGTTGTCTCACTTCAGCAAATGGCATTTATCATGTAGAGAAAGTTAATACAAGGCACTTACTAATGTATTGTGATTGCCCATATTGCCTCCTTTACTGGCTGGATTCCTTTTTCCATCACATTATACTCTGCTCTTTTCCATGGTTACGGCCACCCTGCAATCCATCAGTGGTGGCTATGCTTGCACACTATAGGAAAAAGCAGCGGCCTATTTGGTGGCCAGGACCTTGGTAGCGCACATAATCTAGTGCTTTTTCTGATAGTGTGCAAGCATGACCACCACTGATGGTGGTCATAACCATGGAAACAAGCAGTATATAATGTGATGGAAAAAGGAATCCAGCCACCAAAGGAAGCAATATGGAGAACAACAATACATTAGTAAATGGCCTGTATTAACTTCCTCTACATGATAAATGCTGTTTGCTGAAGTGAGACAACCCCTTTAAGGCCCTTTTACACAGGCTGATGCACAGGCAATAACAGGGGACTAAAGGTCCCTTTACACGGGACAATTTACCCGGCAATTGTCTGGAAGGAAGCATTCCTTTCTGGCAAGCGCCTTTTTGTCGGTGAAGGAGAGTTCTGCATTTACATGCAGTGATCTCCTCCACAGTATGGGGAGGAGTGATCACCAATGCCATCACTAGTCCCCATACAGACTCGTTGTTTGCTGGCAGCACAGGCTGTTTAGATGGCACAATCTGCTGCCGTCAAACGACAATTCAGTTGCCTTCACAAATGAGACATTACCCAATGAATGAGCATTTTGCTCATTTATTGAGTAATCGGCAGTACCTTTACACCACCAGATAATCGCTAATGAGCGTTCCCATTCTCGGCCTGTGTAAAGGGGCCTTTACTGTTTGTTCCAGATCATTGCCTGCACTCATTCGTTCTGGATAGGGGCGAATGATCACAACTGTGATTGTATGTCCAAATATAGATTCATTGTTCGCAGGCATCAGATCCTTGCTTACTCAGTTTGATCTGCAAACTATAATTTTATATGTTGCATAAAAGATGATCGGGGACAGCACCTTTACAAGGGGCAGGTATCTGGAATAAACCTTTAGACAGATATACAAATGAGGGGCTGGTAATGGATTGTGGTAGTGCATTGTGGTCACAAGTTTTAAGGCTTGCTCACACATTATATACATGGCAGAGTTTAGGGTTGTTTCTCCAAAGTTACTCACCTCCTGACTGGCATTATTTGGAGGGAACTGTATTAATGATATTATGACTGACCCTATAAAATAAAGCTCTTTCTGCACCCTCAGTATACTGTATAAGGGATTCCAGCTATATACCGGCGCTTCCGTGGGATTTCGTATCAGCACCTCAAAAGATAAGACATGTCATATCTTTTGCCGTATTTTGCGGATCGTGAACACATTCCAGTCAAATGGATCTGCATCCATGTTACGGAGTGCACATGGCCAGTGCCTATGCATTGCGGACCACTGTTTGCGGTCCACAACATGGGTCACGGGGCTCTTACGTTTGTCTGCATGAGTCCAAACAGACATGTCAGGAGAGGTTACAGGTTCTTTTTAAAAGAAAATAGTGCTTAGTAAATAAGTAAAGCTTGAAAACGTATTTAGACTCCACTGCGGACAGGGCAGTGGAGAGAGGTTTCTGTTGCTATAAGCTGCCTCCTAGCCAGTATAAGGCAGTATAAAAGTATTGTAGGGAGTCACACAAGATCCCTCTAGAGGACCTTTTGTTACCCTCTGGGTTGTAATTTGAAAAGAGCAAGTTTATGATGATTATTTGCATGGCAAGTGCTGGCATCGTTTGTTTTATGTTTTTTTCCCCTTTGTTGTGCCTTTACACAGTGAAGATCCCACTGAATCATGTCCCAGGTCATTTGTAGAAAGGGAAGATTATCTACCATTTGACTCCCTGAGCATTATGGACTGAATACTCTTTGGTCTCACAGATTTACATAATCTTATATATTATTAATAATAGGATTAGCCTTTGTTAGCAAATGATGCCTTGCTTTTGTTCTTGTGTAAATCAGAAAATGGTTAGATGCTCGTCAATATAGGTAGTTAAGATACGTGCAGAGAATGTGTTTTAATGGTCATCTTTTATCGATTTGTATAGATGAGTTGATAGGAGATACCATGTATAGGAAGAACTGTTATGAGTATGCTGTTTTTATACAACAACTGTCACGGATAGTGTTGCAGAAAGCTGGAACTTATAAATAAATATCCGACTGGCTTGATCCCAAACTAAGGAGAATATGAGTGAGCCCTATAAAACCCCTAGAGCTCTCCCTGACTGCTATGCCCATGCAAAGATCTTTGTGGTAGACGATTGCATGTCCTCGCACCTTATACTATGTGACACCTGAAAACCCTATAATAGTGAGGGGACACGACCACCGGCTCCCTGCACTTAATACGGACGGAGTCAGGGTCACCTACAATCAAGCCAGCAAGAAACACAAATAAAGGAAACAGACTTATCTGAGGAATCAGGAGAAGCAGCCTCCAGCAGTGATCACAATCCAGGAAGAAGTATAAACCGCAAAGTGAGGCAGTATGGGAGAAAATATAAAGGGAGACAATCAAATAGGTGACAGCTGGGAGAAGAAAAGGAGATGAGAAAGTGAAACCAAAACAAAGAACATCATACAACAGGTAGAGAAGAACGTCTGCCAGATCTTCTCAAAGAGCTGGCGGTGATAGTACCCCTCCCTCTACGGGTGGACTCCGGACACTCAGAGCCCACCTTCTCAGGATGAGACCTATGGAAAGCCCTGATGAGACGAGTGGCCTTAATGTCCGCCACTGGGACCCACATCCTCTCCTCAGGACCATAACCCTCCCAATGAACGAGGTACTGGAGAGAACCGCGGATAATGCGAGAATCCACAATCCTAGAGACCTGAAATTCAAGATTACCATCAAACAACAATCAGAGGAGGAGGCAAAGAGGAGGGTACAGTGGGTTGGACATAAGGTTTTAATAGGGACCTGTGAAAAACATTATGGATTTTCCAAGTCTGAGGAAGATCAAGACGGAAGGCAACGGGATTGATGACGGACAAGATCGTATAAGGCCCAATAAACCTAGGACCCAACTTCCAGGAGGGAACCTTCAGTTTGATATTCTTTGTAGACAACCACACCAGATCCCTCACATTCAGGTCCGGACCAGGCACACGTCTCTTATCCGCCACACGCTTATATCTCTCACTCATCCTCTTCAGATTACCCTGAATCGTTTGCCAAATAAATGACAAAGACGAGGAAAATCTCTCCTCATCAGGTAAACCAGAAGACACCTCTCCAGAGAATGTCCCAAACTGCGGATGAAACCCATATGCACCAAAAAATGGTGACTTATCAGAGGACTCCTGGCGACGGTTATTTAAAGCAAACTCAGCAAGGGACAAAAAAGAATATTCTCTGCCACAAAACAGCGCAGATATGTCTCCAGATTCTGATTGACGCGTTCGGTCTGATCATTCAAATGCGGGTGAAAAGCAGAAGAGAACGACAACCGAACCCCCAAGCGAGAACAGAAGGCCTTCCAGAATCTGGAAACAAATTGCGTGCCCCTATCAGAAACGATGTCTGAAGGAATGCCATGAAATTTAACAATGTGATCAACAAACGCTTGCGCCAGGGTCTTAGCATTGGGTAACCCAGGAAAGGGAATGAAATGCGCCATTTTGCTTAAACGGTCTACTACTACCAGAATCACAGTCTTCCCCGAGGAACGAGGCAGTTCCGTAATGAAGTCCATGGACAGATGCGTCCAAGGACGAGAAGGAATGGGTAACGGGAGGAGAGAACCCGATGGCCGTGAATGAGGGACCTTGTCACGAGCACAGGTCTCGCAGGCTGCCACAAAACCCTCCACCTTCTTACGAAGAGCCGGCCACCAGAATCTCTGAGCAATGAGATCCACTGTGGCTCTGCTCCCTGGGTGCCCAGCAAGGACAGTATCGTGGTGCTCCTTAAAAACCTTGTGTCGTAAAGCGAGGGGCACAAACAACCTCCCAGGGGAACAAAGATCAGGAGCCTCTGCCTGGGCTGCCTGAACCTCTGCCTCCAAATCAGGATAAAGAGCAGAGACGACCACCCCTTCAGCCAAAATGGGACCCGGTTCTTCAAAGTTACCCCCTCCCGGAAAACAACATGACAGGGCATCTGCCTTCACACTTTTAACCCCAGGGTGGAACGTAACAACAAAATTAAACCTAGAAAAGAACAAAGACCATCTGGCCTGTCTCGGGTTCAGACGCTTGGCCGATTCCAAGTAGGCCAGATTCTTATGGTCTGTAAACACGGTAATAGGGTGTCTGGCTCCCTCTAACCAATGGCGCCATTCCTCAAAAGCTAATTTGATGGCCAACAACTCCCTATCTCCCACATCGTAATTTCTCTCTGCAGAGGAGAGTTTCCTTGAGAAAAAGGCACACGGTCGCCATTTGGCAGGAGAGGGACACTGAGAAAAGACCGCACCCACACCCACCTCAGAAACATCCACCTCAACAATAAAGGGTAGAGACATCAGGTTGTACCAAAATGGGAGCGGAAGCAAAACTCTCTTTGATACTAGAAAAGGCTTTAAGCGCATCTAACGACCACGAAGAAAAATCTACCCCCTTTTTAGTCATATCAGTGAGTGGCTTAACAACAGAGGTGACAAAAAAAAACAGCGGCAACAGGTGACTTCGAGGGTCGGATGTGTCCCTTTCTCAGGCTCTCAGAGATATAAGTACGCATAGCGACTCTTTCAGGTTGGGAGAGATTGTATAAACGTGATTTTGGCAGTTTGGCGCCTGGGATGAGATTAATAGGGCAATCATACTCCCGGTGCGGGGCAACTCCTGTTCACCACTCTCGGAAAACACATCCGAAAATTCAGAGAGAAAAGATGGTACAGTCTTGGTAGAAATCTCTGAAAGAGATGCCGTGAGGCAATTCTCTCTGCAAAACTCACTCCAACCATTTATTTGCCTTGCTTGCCAATCAATGGTGGTGATGTTTAGTGAGCCAGGGTAGCCCCAACACTAGAGGAGTAGGTAATCCGCTTAAGATGAAACATGACAACAATGGGGTAAACATTTGGAGTTTGGAAAGGTGCATAAATTAATATGTTTATATTTTGTACATGTGGCAAATTATCCCTAAATGGCACCAAAAATTATTAGATTGACAGAATGTCTTGCCTGTTAAACTGATAAAGATTATCAGAGCATTAGCATGTTGGATTTCATTTGCCAAAAATCATTAAAGGGGTTGTCTGAGTTTTTAATACTAATGACTTATGCTCAGGATAGGTCATCAGTATGTGATCGTCGGGGTCCAACTCCCGACCTCTTAGCCCAGGGATGGCCAACCTGAGGCCCTCCAGCTGTTGCCAAACTACAACTCCCAGCATGCCCAGACTGCCTACATCTATTATCCTACAGCAGGGCATGGTGGGAGTTGTAGTTTTACAACAGCTGGAGAGCCGCAGGTTGGCCATGCCTGTCCTAGCCAATCAGCTGTTTGGAGAGGCTGTAGAGCTCCGATGAGCAATGCAACCTGTGCCTAGGCCATGTGACGTCACTGGCCTAGGAAGAGGCCAGTGCTGATCGGTAGTTAGATCCCTGCCAGGAGCTGGACCCCCACCAATCAGATACTGATGACCTATCCTGAGCATAGATCATCAGTAGTAAGCACTTGGACAACCACTGTAATTAAGATGTCGTACATAGAAGCATTGCAAGAGACAGCAGAAGTAAGACACACAGCCATAAAAGACATGTACATGCACCTGTGACATTCAGGAGTAAAATAGATACCTAGTGTACTCAAAGAGGGCCTACTACTATTCCGGACGTGTCTGTCTTAGCAGCTACTTGATTAAAGGTAGATATTCCTATATGTAAATAGGGAGAAGACTGTTAACTTGCTGCAATCATAATTTGCAATTTGCTTTTCCAGGAGATGATGTGGCCAACTACGCTTCTCCATTGTGTGAAAAAATGGTAGTCTCCCCATCATTGTACCCCTCAGATGCCGTGTTCATACATGATCGCGGCATCTGAGTGTAAAAACGGTGTAAAATTAACTTTTTTTTTTTGCAAACTTACCACCTCCATTTGCTCACGACGGACCGGCCGCCGCCATTTTGCTTGAAGATCTGGCGTAAAATCTTGCGCGTCACAAGATGATTCCATCACGCCGGCCAGTCTGATGATTGGAGTCCACCTGTGGCAAATTCAGTTGATTTGGAAAGAGACACCCTTTTCTATATAAGGTCTCACAGCTCACACTACATATCAAAACAAAAACCTAGCCATAAGGAAAGAACTGCCTGTAGAGTTCAGAGACAGGATTGTGTGAAGGCACAGATCTTGAGAAGGGTACAAAAAAACTTTGTGCACTGAAAGTTCCAAGGGCACAGTGGCCTCCTCAATTGTTAAACATAGGTTTTGTAACAACCAAGATTCTCCCTAGAGCTGGTCACCCCACCAAACTAAGTAATAAAGGAAAAGGTCCTTGGTAAGAGAGGTGACCAAGAACCCAGTAGTCACTCTGGCTGAGCTCCAAACATCCTGTATGCAGATGGGATAAATTTCCAGAAGGTCAACTATTACTGCAGCATTTATCCAGTCTGTGCTTTATGTGGCCAGAAATAAACCTCTCCTTAGTAAAAGGCACATGAAAGATTGCAAAAAAGCACTTTAAGGACTCTCAAACTGTGAGTAACAAGATTCTTTTGTTTGACAAAATGAAGAATTAACTTTTTGGCTTCAATTCTAAGTGTCATGTCTAGAGGAAACCAGGCACTGCTCATCACCTGCTCAATACCATGCATGGTGATGGCAGCATCATGCTGTGGGGTATTTTTCTGCAGCTGGGACAGGGAGACTGGTCAGCGTAAAGGGAAAGCTGAATTAAAGACGTTGTCTAAATTCAGTAAGTTGCATTTATCATGTAGAGTAAGTTAATACAAGCCACTTACTATTGTATTGTTATTATCCATATTGCTTCCTTTGCTGGCTGGATTAATTTTTCTATCACATTATACACTAATTGTTTCCATGGTTACAGACCACCCTGAAAGCCATCAGTGGTGGTCGTGCTTGCACACTATAGGAAAAAGCATCAACTTCTCTGGTGGCCGGGACGGTGGGAGCGCACATAGGCTCTTCTTTACAAACTCAAACATTCACTCAAACAGATTTTGCTTTCCTTTGAATCACTTAACTAATATTTAGTTGTATAACCGCTGTTTCTGAGAACTGCTGGACATCTGTGTTGCATGGAGTCAACTAACTTCTGGCACCTGTGAACAGGTATTCCAGCCCAGGATGATTGGACTACATTCCACAGTTCTTCTCTATTTCTTGGTTTTGCCTCAGAAACTGCATTTTTGAGGTCATCCCACAAGTTTTCTATTGGATTAAGATCCGGGGATTGGGCTGACCACTCCATAACATCAATCTTGTTGGTCTGGAACCAAGATGTTGCACGTTTATTGGAGTGTTTGGGGTCGTTTTGTTGGAACACCCATTTCAAGGGCATTTCCTCTTTAGCATAAAGCAGCATAACCTCTTCAAGTATTCTGATGTATTCAAACTGATCCATGATCCCTGGTATGCGATAAATAGGCCCAACACCGTAGTATGAGAAACATCCCCATATCATGATCGCCACCATGCTTCACTGTCTTCACAGTGGTCTGTGGCTTGAATTTAGTGTTTGGGGGTCATCTGACAAACTGTCTCCGGACACTAGACCCAAAAAGAACAATCTTACTTTCATCAGTCCACAAAATGTCTCTTTAGGCCAGTCAGTGTGCTCTTTGGCAAATTGTAACCTCTTCAGCACATGTCTTTTTTTCAACAGTGGGACTTTGCGGGGGCTTCTTGCAGATAGCTCGGCTTCACATAGGTGTCTTCTAATTGTAACAGTACTCACAGGTAACTTTAGACCTTCTCTGATCCTCCTGGAGCTGATTGTTGGCTGAGTCCTTGCCATTTTGGCTATTCTTCTTTCCATTCGAATGGCAGTTTTTTCGCTTTCTTCCACGTCTTTCAGGTTTTGGTTGCCATTTTAAAGCATTTATGATAATTTTAGCTGAGCAGCCTATCATTTTCTGCACTTATTTATATGTTTTCCCCTCTCCAATCAACTTTTTAATCAAGGTACGCTTCTTCTGAACAATGTCTGGAACTACCCATTTTCCTCAGAATTTCAGAGAGAAATGCACTGTAACCAGCATGTACAACATTTGCTGCCTTCCTTACTTAAATAAGGGCATTAATTGGCACTTGTTTTTCAAAGAATGAATGACCTCACTCAGTGAACTCCACACTGCTAATATTTTTAACATGACCCTTTCAATAAGTGATTGAATTACAGAGAATCAGCAGCATGCATGTCATGACTGTTGGGTTTCTATTACTCTACTACACCTGCTAGTAAATTTTTTACCATGTAGAAATATAATTTCTACCAAAAACAGTGATTGATCAGGTTAGTGATGTCTGACTGCTATTATTTTGAACACAACTGTACTTAAAGGGGTATTCTCATCTTCCCTTTTCATACTTACCTTGGTTGTGTGCTTAGTGTTATTATCTTGTTGGAAGGTAAAGCTTTGGCCCCGTCTGAGGTCCAGAGTACTATGGATCAGGTTTTCACTAAAGGGATATTCTCATCTTAATGATCACTGTTAAATCTGTTAATGATTTGACAGTGATCATTTTTCTAAATACCTGTTCTTACCCAATTCCCACCCATTTTTAGAAAATAAGTCCCCTCTTACCTGATGTTGTCTTTGGTCTCCCCTGGTTACGGCCACCTCTCCTGTCGAATCCTGCCAGGCCGCGCTTGCGCAGAAGACTGAAGATTGCCGGGCCGTGTAATGTCCTGAAAGCGCACGCCGCCACGCATGCGCCATGGTGACTTATTCCTGGCCTGTATAGTACAGAGCCGGCGTGCGCGGCTCTGTACTATACAGATTTAACAGTGATCATTAAGATGAGAATACCCCTTTAATGAAAACCTGATCAATAGTACTCTGGACCTCAGACGGGGCCAAAGGTTTACCTTCCAACAAGATAATAACACTAAGCACACAACCAAGACAACATAGGAGTGTCTTAGGGACATCTCTGTGAATGTCCTTGAGTAGCCCAGCCAGAACCCTGATTTGAAGCCAATCGAACATCTCTGGAGAGACCTCAAAATGGTTGTCCACCGATGGTCCCCATCCAACCTGACAGAGCTTGAGAGGATCTGCAGTGAAGAATGGCAGAAAATCCCCAAATCCAGGCGTGCAAACATTGTGGCATCATACCCAAGAAGACTAGAGGCTGTAATCGCTGCGAAAGGTGCTTCAACAAAGTCTATACTGAATACTTCAACAAAGTCTATACTGAATGCTTCAACAAAGTCTAAGTGAATACTTATGTCAATGAAATATTTTCCTTCTCAATAAATTAGCAAAGATTTTAAACATTCTGTATTAACTTTGTCATTATCGAGTATTGAGTGCAGAATAATGGAGAACATTTTTGACGGAAGGGTCTGAAGACTTTCTGAATGCTCTGTAGAGAGGGGTTGTCCTAATCGGACAACCTCTTTAAAGAAAAATGTCTACAACTGCAACCTCTGGCTGTTAACATGACCTAATAGTGGGATCACCTAGAACTGCTTTTCTTTCTGTTTCTTCATGACATTAGAAACATCACCACAACCTGCTGAGTTGGATGTTTCCCAGGACAAGATGTTTTATGCAGCGAGAGACATCATAAGTTCATGTCACCTGCGAGTATCTTCAGAATCTACAAAATAGAACACATCAATGATTACATGTAAAAAAAAAAACAACAGGAATAGCAGGTTTCATAGAAGACAATGAGATATAGGCATGGAATGACACAAGTAAGGAGCCAAGATGTTTATGCTATATTCTTAGAAAATTACTTTTGTAAGTTAAAATACAAATTCTGAAAGGACATCAATTTTAATTGATTTAATACAGTTTGAGCACCAAATTCTTATTACTACATGTTAAAGAATGATCATACTGGCCAAATTAACTACAGCCCTGTGAAAAAAAAATTCTAGAACACTTTTTGAGGTTCAATACAAGCATGAATTAAGTAGATTTTTCTTAAAACTAATATTCAAAATGTGAATGCCCACCACTAACACCGTGTTTATTTCATATTTGCTTTTCTGATATAGAGCACCATAACTACTGCACAGACTTAGATTTAAAATATAACCTTCTAGCTGCTTACAGCCACCACCAGAGGGAGCTAAATGCATACTGTTTTAATATTGACTTCAATGTATAATCAAATGCAATAAGCATATACACTCCCTCTAGTGGTAGCTGCAGGCTGTGTCTATGCAGGAGATTTGGAGCTGTGAATTCTGAATGAAACATTATTTAAGAGTTAGAAATAAAATAAATGCCTATTCCTACCCAATCCTTTTTTCTTTACCCACACAGTAATAGCATCCTTTGGTGCCTCACAAACTATCATACTGTGCTTTGTGTGGCACACAGTAATAGTGTTGGTGCACTATGATGATGCCTCCTTAGTGCCCCCTCAATAGTGAGGACTTTTAGTGAACTTCAGGCAGTAATGATGCCCCTTATTTCTCCCTCAAAGTAAATATGCCCCCTAATTCCCCCCCTCACAGTACTGATGCCCCCTTAGTGCTCTCTGTTACATCACTTCACCTCACCAGAACATTTTGGTTGCCACCAGTCTCAGATTCAGGCTTTGGGCCTGTAACACCAAATCATAGAATCTTAGCATAGAAGTAAGATTTTTAAGAACTGTCTTCAGAATTGAAATTTGAACTTATTTTAAGATCAGAATAAAATGAGTAAATTAAGGAAATGCAAAATGATCAAACCTTTCTAGGTATATTCATAAGTCCAGTTGATGCTGTCTTTCATTGGCATTGTACTTGAATCTACTCTAATCTACTATGTTTTTCGGACTATAAGGGTACTTTCACACTTGCGGCAGAGGATTCCGGCAGGCAGTTTCGTCGCCAGAACTGCCTGACGGATCCGTCAAAACGTATGCAAACTGATTGTATTTGTCAGATGGATCAGGATCCTTATCTGTCTGACAAATGCATTGAAATACCAGATCCGTCTCTCTGGTGTCATCTGGAAAAACGGATCCGGTATTCATTTTTTCTCACAAGCGCATGCTCAGACCGCCAAAACGGATTCGTTTTGCCGGAAACACTCGGGGCCGGGGCCGGCATTAATGCATTTCAATGGGAAAAAATGCAAGTATTCCGGAATTTTGGACGGAGATAAAACCGCAGCATGCTGCGGTATTATCTCCGACCTGAAAATGCAAAAAGACTGAACTGAAGACACCCTGATGCATCCTGAATGGATTGCTCTCCATTCAGAATGCATTAGGATAAAACTGATCAGTTATTTTCCGGTATTGAGCCCCTAGGACGGAACTCAATGGCGGAAAAAAAATAACGATAGTGTGAAAGTATCCTAAGACACACTTTTTTTCCCCAAAAGTGGGGGGAAATGTGGCATGGTGATGACTGCTTCCATTATGGAAGCAGTCATTAGGATGCGGGAGGTTCGGGGAGGGAAGCGCTGCACAGTACTCAACCTCCCTGGTCTTCTTCTGGCTCCCACTCTGCTCTGTGTCCTGAAGGTTTAAAACATCAAGACATAGCTCATGTAGGCACGCACTATAGAAAAACATAGAAAACATAGACCTTACACTATGTGACGTCAGGTCACATTGCAGCGCGTGCCAGAAGAAGAGCAGGGATCAGTGAGTGAGTGGCAGAGCCATCTGGAGCAAGTGAGGTAAGATCTGAAGTCTTATGGGGGTCCGATCTGAGGCTGATTGGGTCTATTCTGAGGCTGATGAGCCCTGGTCTAAGGCTGATAAGGTCTGATCTGAGGCTGATGGAGGTCTGATCTGAGGCTGATGGAGTTTGATCTGAGGCTGATGGGGTCTGATCTGAAGCTGATGAGGTCTGTTCTGAGGCTGATGGGATCTGATCTGAGTCTGATGGAGTCTGTTCTGAGGCTGATGGAGCTTGGGGGTCTGATCTGAGGTCTGAGGAAAAATGGGGGTCAGATTTGGGGGTCTGATGAAAAAAAAAATCTTATTTTCCTCCTCTAAATTCTTGGTGCGCCTCATAGTCCATTGCGTATTATAGCCCGAAAAATACAGTATTTCATATTAAAATACATTTGTTATGTGTAAACTATATTTGAACTGCTTACCACCATCATGATCACCTGAAAGATCTTCCCTTAACATGCATTATAACAGTTATCTCCAGTCTGTAGCTGCCATTGTACGCAGGGAGTTGTAGTTTCCCATTAGTTGGCATGCCACAGTTTAGGGACCATTGCATTTTAGGGTAACCCATTTGGGTATGTCTGTATGGGCAGAAGGGTTATGCACAGACCAATGCTCCTGTGCCAGTTGAACTTGGAGTCTTTAATACCAATTAAATAAAATAATCCAAAGCAAAAAATCAATCTTTATCAATGAGTTTAATCAGCCATTGAAATGAATGCAGAAGGCTGTCACTCAAGACGGTGAGATGTCAATAAAGAGCACAATACGTTTATAGAGGAAATGATGATGCAAAGGAATACCATTATTAGAGTCTAAAGAAAATAAATTCCTTGTCATCCAAGTTATTTCTATTGTGATGTCATCGGTGAGTGGCACAAACAAATGATGACATCATTACTAATCATATATTTTTTCCTGGTTTAAAATGGGTCTTGCTGTGTAGGTTATCAGTTGAGAAGTGCAAAGTATTAAAAAATTTGATTTGGCTGCTTTGCTGAATTTTACAAAAAAACTAGTTTCATGACGAATTACTTCATCAAGAAGCGCATTTCTTTGTAAGTAGTGGGCGCAATAACAGGGTGCGGCATTTGTGCCGCCCCCCATCATTGTACCCCTCAGATGCGGTGTTCATAGCTGATCGTGACATCTAACAGTAAAAACAGAGTGTAAAATGTGAAAAAAAATTGTGAAGAGGCAGCTGCTGCCATCTTGATTGAAGATCTAGCGTGAAATCTCGCACAGTCCGTGATGATATTATCCTATCGGCTGGTGTGGTGACGTCATACGTCACTGCGCACGGGATTTCGTGCAAGATCATCAATCAAGATGGCAGCGGCCGGCCCATCGCAAGCAAATGGATGAGATAAGTATGATTTTTTTGTTTGTTTGTTTTTTACCGCCGTCCAGATAAAATCGAATAACTACCATGAAGCACAAGGAAGTTTGGCTTCTTAGTGTATTGAATTTTCCCTCAAATTCAGATCGATGTTCACTTTGTGGTCTTTGATTCACTCAACACTAGTCATCAGTATCTGAACAACGGAGCTTCAACTCCTGTCCCCTTCTCCCCCCGCCAATCAACTTTTTGCTCCAGTGAACACTGTGGCCTCTTCCTAGGCCAATGACTTCATGTTTATCAGTCACATGGCCTAGGAGCAGGTTAGTCTCATTCAAGCACAGTCAATATCTCATGGACGTCACTGTATTTGGTAAGCTCTTCAAACAGTTGATCAGTGCTTAAACCCCCACCGATCACGTACTGACAGCGTATCCTGACCATAGGTCAACAGTGTAAAACCCCTTTAAACTAATATAAACAACATGGCAAAAGTTTCTTCGGGGATAGGTCCTTATCTCATTACACCACGCAACAACAAAAAAACTTTTCGCCTGCTACTGGGCAAAAAACATTTGTCCTATGCTAAATCGAGTATGTGGATTACAAATCCGAAGTCAGAATTGTTGTAACACGTCACAAAATTTTGCTCTGCATAAGTATGCCTAAATGAATTAAGCACTTGGAAAGCATTGAATAATTTTGAACAGAACGAGTTTTACACCAACAATTACCTGATCTACATCAAAGTTTGCGTAGTAAACAGAGTATGAAAATGTAATGGAATAACAAAATTTCAAAAAGTCTTGTTTTTCAGTTTAAGGCTGCGTCTACACGACGACATTTGTCGCGCAACATTTTGTTGCACTAATGTCGCGCAACAATTTTTATAATGGCAGTCTATGGTGTCGCACTGCAACATGCAACATACTGCGACACAACAGTCGCAGAAAATCCATTCGAGATGGATTTTTCTGTGACTGTTGCGTCGCAGTCGCAGCATGTTGCATGTTGCAGTGCGACACCATAGACTGCCATTATAAAAGTTGTCGCGCGACATTAGTGCAACAAAATGTTGCAGTGTAGTTGTGCCCTATCTGTCGCGCGACTTATTGTCATCGTGTAGACGTAGCCTTAAAGTCTTACTTGAGCAAGGCCCAGTACTGTTAAAAGTGCTTCAGGCATCTGCTTTTGCGTTTGTGAACGGTCATATTTTCCCGTTGCAAAAACCAGCAGTAGTCCCCCATCATGTTGGGATTCCAGCGGCCTTGATACCTGTTCTCCATTGTAGAAATATCTTTATGAAACTGCTCTCCATGTTTGTCACTTACATGCCCCAAATTGGGTGGGAAAAAGTCAAGATGGGAATGTAAGAAAAGCACTTTCAATGACATTCGGCAGCCAGGTTGTTCATATGCTGTAAGCATGTTGTCTATAGAGTTGAGCGGACACCTGGATGTTCGGATTCGGCAGGTTCGGCCGAACTTGAGAAAAAAAAAGTTCGGGACCCGAACTTGACCCCGAACCCGAACCCCATTGAAGTCAATGGGGACCCGAACTTTTGGGCACTAAAATGGCTCTAAAATAGTCCTGGAAAGGGCTAGAGGGCTGCAAAAGGCATCAAAATTGTGCTTAAGAGCATGACAACTGTTCTGCAAACAAATGTGGATAGGGAAATGACTTAAAATAACATAAAATACAGAAAAATTAAAAATAACAATCTGGATCTATGAGTGGGAGGTTGAGGAGGCGGTGGATGGGTGTATGTGGCGGTGTAGGTTGACGTGGCGGTGTAGGTGAAAGCGGCGGTGAAGGAGGAATAGGTAGCCAACACTGATTTGTGTTATTTTTTTTTTTTTATTGGGGTATCCCCTAAAATATTGGGACATATAACAAAATAATTAAAATACAAGTATTTAGAGAAGGCTCACCTAATGCTCAAGAATGGAAATGGGTGCACCTACCAAGAGGATTCACCCAATCCTCAAAAACATCTTATTCTTCAATTATATAACAAAATAAAACTAAGAATAAGTGCACTTGAGTATAAGAATGGATGGTTGAGGCTGGTATAAATGTCTATTCTGCACAAGGTACGGACAAGTCCTGTGGGATCCATGCCTGGTTCATTTTAATAAACGTAAGCTTGTCCACATTGGCTGCGGCCTGTGATCATGCTCTCTGCCGTACTAAACACACGTTCACACTATACACTGGCTGCAGGGCAGGTCAGCACCTCCAAGGCTGACAAAGATTTTCCACATTTTGGCCATGCTAACCCTGCCTTCTCAGGTGCTGGTGGTGCCCCAGCTGCGTTGGCGAACTCTTCCTCCTCCTCTGCCTTCGGCTTGAGCTTCCACTGTGCCCCCGCTGTCAGGTGGGAATGCTATCATCAGCGTGCAATGCTATCTTGTAGTCGCGCATCTTCCGATCAGTAACAGATGTTTTCACTAAATTTAGTTCCCTGTCAGCAATGCAGAGCAGGGGTTCATTCATGGCAAAAGGGGGTTCATGTCACCCAGCAATAGAACTGAGGATTTCGAGAGATTTAGGCCCCTGTCAGCAATGCAGAGCAGGGGTTCATTCACGGCAAAAGGGGGTTCATGTCACCCAGCAATAGAACAGAGGATTTTGAGAGATTTAGACCCCTGTCAGAAATGCAGAGCAGGGGTACATTCACGGCAAAAGGTGGTTCATGTCACTCAGCAATACAACAGAAGATTTTGAGAGATTTAGGCCCCTGTCAGCAATGCAGAGCAGGGGTTCATTCATGGCAAAAGGGGGTTCATGTCACCCAGCAATAGAACAGAGGATTTTGAGAGATTTAGGCCCCTGTCAGAAATGCAGAGCAGGGGTTCATTCACGGCAAAAGGGGGTTCATGTCACCCAGCAATAGAACAGAGGATTTTGAGATTTAGGCCCCTGTCAGCAATGCAGAGCAGGGGTTCATTCACGGCAAAAGGGGGTTCATGTCACCCAGCACAACAACAGAGGATTTTGAGAGATTTAGGCCCCTGTCAGCAATGCAGAGCAGGGGTTCATTTATGGCAAAAGGGGGTTCATGTCACCCAGCAATAGAACAGAGGATTTTGAGAGATTTAGGCCCCTGTCAGCAATGCAGAGCAGGGGTTCATTCACGGCAAAAGGGGGTTCATGTCACCCAGCAATACAACAGAGGATTTTGAGAGATTTAGGCCCCTGTCACCCAGGCACAGCAGGGGTTCATTCACAGCAAAAGGGGGATCATGTCACCCAGCAATAGAACAGAGGATTTTGAGAGATTTAGGCCCTTGTCAGCAATGCAGAGCAGAAGTTCATTCACAGCAAAAGGGGGTTCATGTCACCCAGCAATACAACAGAGGATTTTGAGAGATTTAGGCCCATGTCAGCAATGCAGAGCAGGGGTTCATTCTCGGCAAAAGGGGGTTCATCTCACCCAGCAATACAACAGAGGATTTTGAGAGATTTAGGCCCCTGTCACCCAGGCACAGCAGGGGTTCATTCACGGCAAAAGGGGGATCATGTCACCCAGCAATACAACAGAGGATTTTGAGAGATTTATGCCCCTGTCACCCAGGCACAGCAGGGGTTCATTCATGGCAAAAGGGGGTTCATGTCACTTAGCAATACAACAGAGGATTTTGAGAGATTTAGACCCCTGTCAGCAATGCAGAGCAGGGGTTCATTCACGGCAAAAGGGGATTCATGTCACCCAGCAATAGAACAGAGGATTTTGAGAGATTTAGGCCCCTGTCAGCAATGCAGAACAGGGGTTAATTCTTGGCAAAAGGGGGTTCATGTCACCCAGCAATACAACAGAGGATTTTGAGAGATTTAGGCCCCTGTCAGCAATGCAGAGCAGGGGTTCATTCACGGCAAAAGGGGGTTCATGTCACCCAGCAATACAACAGAGGATTTTGAGAGATTTAGGCCCCTGTCAGCAATGCAGAGCAGGGGTTCATTCACGGCAAAAGGGGTTTCATGTCACCCAGTAATAGAACAGAGGATTTTTAGAGATTTAGGCCCCTGTCAGCAATGCAGAGCAGGGGTTTGTTTACGGCAAAAGGGGGATCATGTCACCCAGCAATACAACAAAGGATTTTGAGAGATTTAGGCCCCTGTAAGCAATGCAGAGCAGGGGTTCATTCACGGCAAAAGGGGGTTCATGTCACTCAGCAATACAACAGAGGATTTTGAGAGATTTAGGCCCCTGTCACCCAGGCACAGCAGGGGTTCATTCACGGAAAAAGGGGGATCATTTCACACAGCAATACAACAGAGGATTTTGAGAGATTTAGGCCCCTGTCAGCAATGCAGAGCAAGAGTTCATTCACGGCAAAAGGGGGTTCTTGTCACCCAGCAATACAACAGAGGATTTTGAGAGATTTAGGCCCCTGTCACCCAGGCACAGCAGGGGTTCATTCACGGCAAAAGGGGGATCATGTCACCCAGCAATACAACAGAGGATTTTGAGAGATTTAGGCCCCTGTCAGCAATGCAGAGCAGGGGTTCATTCACAGCAAAAGGGGGTTCATGTCACCCAGCAATACAACAGAGGATTTTGAGAGATTTAGGCCCCTGTCACCCAGGCACAGCAGGGGTTCATTCACGGCAAAAGGGGGATCATGTCACCCAGCAATAGAACAGAGGATTTTGAGAGATTTAGGCCCTTGTCAGCAATGAAGAGCAGGGGTTCATTCACGGCAAAAGGGGGTTCATGTCACCCAGCAATAGAACAGAGGATTTTGAGAGATTTAGACCCCTGTCAGCAATGCAGAGCAGGGGTACATTCACGGCAAAAGGTGGTTCATGTCACTCAGCAATACAACAGAAGATTTTGAGAGATTTAGGCCCCTGTCAGCAATGCAGAGCAGGGGTTCATTCACGGCAAAAGGGGTTCATGTCACCCAGCAATAGAACAGAGGATTTTGAGAGATTTAGGCCCCTGTCAGCAATGCAGAGCAGGAGTTCATTCACGGCAAAAGGGGTTTCATGTCACCCAGCAATACAACAGTTGATTTTGAGAGATTTAGGCCCCTGTCAGCAATGCAGAGCAGGGGTTCATTCACGGCAAAAGGGGGTTCATGTCACCCAGTAATAGAACAGAGGATTTTGAGAGATTTAGGCCCCTGTCAGCAATGCAGAGCAGGGGTTCGTTCACGGCAAAAGGGGGATCATGTCACCCAGCAATACAACAAAGGATTTTGAGAGATTTAGGC
Source organism: Bufo bufo (assembly GCF_905171765.1). NCBI lineage: Eukaryota > Metazoa > Chordata > Amphibia > Anura > Bufonidae > Bufo > Bufo bufo. The sequence continues at coordinate 56,085,668 of NC_053397.1, forward strand.
CCCTGTCAGCAATGCAGAGCAGGGGTTCATTCACGGCAAAAGGGGTTCATGTCAACCAGCAATACAACAGAGGATTTTGAGAGATTTAGGCCCCTGTCACCCAGGCACAGCAGGGGTTCATTCACGGCAAAAGGGGGATCATGTCACCTAGCAATACAACAAAGGATTTTGAGAGATTTAGGCCCCTGTCAGCAATGCAGAGCAGGGGTTCATTCACGGCTAAAGGGGGTTCATGTCACCCAGCAATAGAACAGAGGATTTTGATAGATTTAGGCCCCTTTCAGCAATGCAGAGCAGGGGTTCATTCACAGCAAAAGGGGGTTCATGTCACTCAGCAATACAACAGAGGATTTTGAGAGATTTAGGCCCCTGTCACCCAGGCACAGCAGGGGTTCATTCACGGCAAAAGGGGGTTCATGTCACCCAGCAATACAACAGAGGATTTTGAGAGATTTAGGCCCCTGTCACCCAGGCAGAGCAGGGGTTTGTATACGCCAAAAATGGTAAAATGTCACCCGACAATTGAAAATAAGAATTTTTTTCAATTTAGGGCACTAAAATTGGCACTTTTTTAAATTAAAATGGCTCTAAAATAGTCCTTGAAAAGGCTAGAGGGATGTAAAAGGCAGTAAAATGTGCTTAAGAGCATGGCAACTGCTCTGCAAACAAATGTGGATAGGGAAATAACTTAAAATGAAATAAAATAACAAAAAATTACAAATTATTAACCTGCAACTCAGAGAAGGAGGTGGATATGGAGTCGGAGGTTGAGGAGGCGGTGAATGTGGTGTTGTAGGTGGAGGCAGCAATGGAGGAGGAACAGGTAACCAACAATGTTTTTTTTTTTTTTTATTGGGGTAGGTAGCCCCCAAAATAATGGGACAAATAAAAAAAATGAAAACAAAGAATCATTGCACTTGACTTGAGTACAAGAATGTATGTTTGATGGTGGTATAAATGTCTATTCTGCACAAGGTAAAGACAAGTCTTGTGGGATCCAAGCCTGGTTCATTTTAATGAACGTGAGCTTGTCCACGTTGGCTGTGGACAGGCGGCTGCGTCTGTCTGTAATGACGCCTCCTGCCGTTCTAAATACACGTTCAGAGAGTACACTGGCTGCAGGGCAGGCCAGCACCTCCAAGGCATACAGGGCAAGCTCTGGCCATGTGGACAATTTGGAGACCCAGAAGTTGAATGGGGCAGAACCATCAGTCAGTATGTGTAGTCGTGTGCACAGGTACTGTTCCACCATGTTGTTCAAATGCTGCCTCCTGCTAACACGCTCCATATCAGCAGTTGGGGCCCGTTGTTGCGGCGAAGTGACAAAGGTTTTCCACATGTCGGCCATGCTAACCCTGCCTTCTGAGGTGCTGGCTCTGACACAGCTGCGTTGGCGACCTCTTCCTTCTCCCCTGCCTTCGCCTTGTGCTTCCACTTGTCCCCCTGGCGTCAGTCGGGAATGCTCTCAGGAGCGCGTCTACCAGTGTGCGCCTGTAGTCGCGCATCTTCCGATCACGCTCCAGTGAGGGAATTAAGGACGGCACATTGTCTTTGTAACGGGGATCCAGCAGGGTGGCCACCTAGTAGTCAGCACACGTTAAAATGTGGGCAACTCTGCAGTCATTGCGCAGGCACTGCAGCATGTAGTCGCTCATGTGTGCCAGGCTGCCCAGAGGTAAGGACAAGCTGTCCTCTATGGGAGGCGTATCGTCTGCGTCCTCCGTATCCCCCCAGCCACGCACCAGTGATGGACCTGAGCTGCATTGGATACCACCCCGCTGTGAACATGCTTCATCCCCATCCTCCTCCTCATCCTCCTCCTCCTCGTCCACCAGTAGTGGGTCCTGGCTGGCCAAGTTTGTACCTGGCCTCTGCTTTTGAAAAAATCCTTTTTCTGAGCCACTTCTAAAGGACTGGCCTCAAATTGTTAGAGATGACCCCTTTTCCTCCTCCTCGTCCTGGGCCACATCCTCTTCCATCATCGCCCTGTGTTTTCTCAATGAGACATAGAAGTGGTATTGTAACGCTGATAACGGCATCATCGCCACTGGCCATGTTGGTGGAGTACTCGAAACAGCGCAGCAGGGCGCACAGGTCTGGCATGGAGGCCCAGTCATTGGTGGTGAAGTGGTGCTGTTCCGCAGTGCGACTCACCCGTGCGTTCTGCAGCTGAAACTCCACTATGGCCTGCTGCTGCTCGCACAGTCTCTCCAGCATGTGCAAGGTGCAGTTCCACCTGGTGGGCACGTTGTATATGAGGCGGTGAGTGGGAAGGCTGAAGTTAAGCTGTAGAGCAGACAGCCGAGCGGCCGCAGGATGAGAACGCCCGCACTTTATGCAGCAGCTCTGACATGTCGGGGTAGTTGTGAATGAATTTCTGCACCACCAAATTCAGCACATGCGCCAGGCAAGGGATGTGCGTCAAACCGGCTAGTCCCAGAGCTGCAACGAGATTTCGCCCATTATCGCACACCACCAGGCCGGGCTTGAGGCCCACTGTCAGCAACCACTCGTCGGTCTGTTGTTCTATACCCCGCCACAACTCCTGCGCGGTGTGGGGCCTGTCCCCCAAACACATCAGTTTCAGAATGGCCTGCTGACGTTTACCCCTGGCTGTGCTGAAGTTGGTGGTGAAGGTCTGTCGCTGACCGGATGAGGAGGTGGTAAAAGAGGAGGAGGAAGCCGAGTAGGAAGAGGAGGCAACAAGAGGCAAAGAATGATGCCCTGCGATTCTTGGCGGCGGAAGGACGTGCGCAAAACAGCTCTCCGCCTGGGGCCCAACCGCCACTACATTTACCCAGTGTGCAGTTAGGGAGATATAGCGTCCCTGGCCGTGCTAACTGGTCCACGTATCTGTGGTTAGGTGGACCTTGCCACAGATGGCGTTGCACAGAGCACACTTGATTTTATCCGATACTTGGTTGTGCAGGGAGGGCACGGCTCTCCTGGAACAGTAGTGGCGGCTGGGAACGACGTACTGTGGGACAGCAAGCGACATGAGCTGTTTGAAGCTGTCCGTCTTCACCAGCCTGAATGACAGCATTTCAAAGGCCAACAGTTTAGAAATGCTGGCATTCAGGGCAAGGGATCGAGGGTGGCTAGGTGGGAATTTACGCTTTCTCTCAAAGGTTTGTGAGATGGAGAGCTGAACGCTTCCGTGTGACATGGTGGAGATGCTTGGTGACGGAGGTGGTGTTGTTGGTGGCACATCCTCTGTTTGCTGGGCGGCAGGTGCCAACGTTCCTCCAGAGGCGGAGGAAGAGGCCGAGGCAGCAGCAGACGAGGGAGCAGGAGGGGCCTGAGCCCTTTCTTGGTTTTGAAGGTGCTTACTCCACTGCAGCCCGTGTCTCGCATGTAGATGCCTGGTCATGCAGGTTGTGCTAAGGTTCAGAACGTTAATGCCTAGCTTCAGGCTCTGATGGCACAGCGTGCAAACCACTCGGGTCTTGTCGTCAGCACATTGTGTGAAGAGGTGCCATGCCAGGGAACTCCTTGAAGCTGCCTTTGGTGTGCTCGGTCCCTGTTGACGGTGGCCAGTAGCAGGCGAACTGTTTAGGCGATGGCTGCTCTGCTTTTGCTACGCTGTTGGCTCGGTCTCACCACTGCCTCTTCCTCCGAACTCTGAAAGTCAGTGGCGTGACCTTCATTCCATGTGGGGTCTAGGACCTCATAGTCCCCTGCATCGTCTTCCACCCAGTCTTCCTCCCTGACCTCCTTTTCGGTCTGCACACTGCAGAAAGATGCAGCAGTTGGCACCTGTGTTTCGTCATCATCAGAGACGTGCAGAGGTGGTATTCCCATGTCCTCATCAGGAAACATAAGTGGTTTTGCGTCAGTGCATTCTATGTCTTCCACCCCTGGGGAAGGGCTAGGTGGATGCCCTTGGGAAACCCTGCCAGCAGAGTCTTCAAACAGCATAAAGGAAATATAACCTTGCCTATACTGAAAAAAAAAAAAGTAGTTTGGCGGCGGATATGGGGTAGGTGGAAAAAATAACATCAAAAATAACACCAAATAATTAAAATATTAAAATATTAAACAGAAACAGCTGGTATTACGGCCGCTCCGCGGAAGAAAAGGGGTGGGGGTGGGAGTGGAGGGAGGGTGGTTATAAAGTAAGAGGGGGATTTGTTACATGATGAAATAATGGTGTAATTTTTGGTACTGTATTTTGCAACAAAAAAATAAATTTAAAAAAAATAAAATAAAATGCATAAAGGAAGAAAATAGGTTCAGGAGCAGCACAACATGCGGCTTGTGTAGAGCAATGATGGAGGTCATGCAACAGCTGGGCAAGAGATCACAGATCCAATGCGATCCATAGGAATGTAGAAAAGATAGAGGGCCACAGCAGCATATCCAGCAATTCTTCTTTATTAGTCGATACCTTCACAGCATGGCATAAAAACAATGGCAATGTTTCGGCTAGAAGTAGCCTTTGTCAAGCATATGTTACAACTAAAAGAACCAGCATATAAATCTAAAATACTGGTACATCCCACAATCATGGTAATCCAATCGACAGAAATGTTATGTGACACACCTACCTAACATCAAATCACAATGCTGTTAAATCACACTAATCAGCTGTTTCAAATAAGTATCCATTGTTACAACATATTCACCTGTGTGAAGTGATCGCGTGTAGACATCCGCATGGTGGCTGGCGTCCCCCTGTAGAAGGTGCGCATGCCAATAAGTGTCATCAAAGAGCGGCCCATACACATCGCGGCATTGCGCCTATCCATGACGTAACCATCATCATGGTGGCTGGCGTCCCAATGTTAAGGTTGCGCATGTCCATAAGCGTCATCAGAGGGCGGCCGACTCGCGTCACGACGCCGCACCTACTTGTGACGTAACAAATGGATGGGCGCGATGCCGTGATGTGTATGGGCCGCTCTTTGATGACACTTATGGGCATGCGATCACTTCACACAGGTGAATATGTTGTAACAATGGATACTTATTTGAAACAGCTGATTAGTGTGATTTAACAGCATTGTGATTTGATGTTAGGTAGGTGTGTCACATAACATTTCTGTCGATTGGATTACCATGATTGTGGGATGTAGCAGTATTTTAGATTTATATGCTGTTTCTTTTAGTTGTAACATATGCTTGACAAAGGCTACTTCTAGCCGAAACGTTGCCATTGTTTTTATGCCATGCTGTGAAGGTATCGACTAATAAAGAAGAATTGCTGGATATGCTGCTGTGGCCCTCTATCTTTTCTTCAAACAGCATAAGAGACTGCTGCATGACTTGAGGCTCAGACAGGTTCCCTGATATGCACGGGGGTGATGTGACAGACTGATGGGCATGGGTTTCAGGAGCCACCTATGCGCTTTCTGCAGAAGACTAGGTGGGAGATAATGTGAACGTGCTGGATCCACTGTCGGCCACCCAATTGACTAGCGTCTGTTCAGGCCTTACCATCCTTAGAACAGCATTAGGCCCGACCAAATATCGCTGTAGATTCTGGCGGCTACTGGGACCTGAGGTAGTAGGTTCAGTAGGACGTGTAGCTGTGGAAGAACGGCCATGTCCTCTCCCTGCACCAGAGGCTCCACCAACACCACCACCACGACCGTGTTCCTTTTTAGATATTTGCCTCATAGTTAGCGTTTACAAAGCAAAGTAAAAAGTGATTAAGTATGTTAAAAAATAATTAACCGCCAATATAAACCCTGATCTAAGGTATTGCACTCTATTTTTATTTTTTTTAACTCTATATGACAGCGGTATTTGTGGCCTAAATGTGACACTCACTTATGCACGTCTTATTCCAGATGTGCAGAATATCAGAGGGTTTTTTCACCCCAGTATGCCAAAGCCGTATTTATGGCCTAAATGTGACAGTGACTTATGCACGTGTAATCACAGATGTGCAGTATATTAGAGGCTTTTTTCACCCAGTATGCCAAAGCCGTATTTATGGCCTAAATGTGACAGTGACTTATGCACGTGTAATCACAGATGTGCAGTATATTAGAGGCTTTTTTCACCCCAGTATGCCAAAGCCGTATTTATGGCCTAAATGTGACAGTGACTCATGCACGTGTAATCACAGATGTGCAGGATATTAGAGGCTTTTTTCACCCCAGTAACCAAAAAGCTGCATTTCTGTCCTAAATGTGACAGTGACTTATGCACGTGTTATCACAGATGTGCAGTATATTAACCCCTTAGGGACGCATGACGTACCGGTACGGCATGTTTCCCGAGTCCTTAAAGACCCATGATGTACCGGTACGTCATGGCTTTAAATCGCAATTCCGGCGCTGCGGGGGTTAATCGGAACGGGATGCATCCTGTAACAACGCGGGGGGGGGGGGTCATTTGACCCCCGTATCGGCGATCGCAGAAAACCGCAGGTCAATTCAGATCTGCGGTTTTCTGCGTTTCCGGTCCATTCGGGTCTCCGGTGACCCGATGAACTGGAAAAAGACTGTGATCGGTGGTGTGATTACACACCACCAATCACAGTCCGTGCATTTGGAGAGGCGGTGCTGGCCCTGGTGCTGAACGCTGCTGTCCAGGGTGCTGATTGGTGCAGGGAAGAGAGGCGCGAGATTCAAACTTCCTGCGCTCCTCTCTCCCCTCCTCTTCCTGTTCTGCACGAGCACCCTGCAGCACCGTCCAGCACCAGCTCCTGAGTCCCCCTAATTGTAATCCATCACCCTCCTGCACCCATCACCCTCCAGGTAGGATAGAGTCAGTGAGGGAGAGGCACCGTTAGGCAGGGAAAGAAGGGAAAAGTTAGAAAAAAAAAAAAAAAAGAACTTTTATTCTAAACTTTCTTTGTTCCATTTTTCAGACCCCTCGGCCGAGGAGGCATATGCCCAGATTGCCTCCGACTCCGAGAGCCCCAGTGAGGATGAGGATGACCCCACGTTCCTTTTATCATCCGCATCCTCCTCATCATCATCTGATGACGATGAGCCCCCAAGGCGGCGGAGACGCCGCCAGGCGGAGCCAGGGGCCCCACATGCTAGGGATCCTGTGGCCCACCCTAGTACGAGCCGCCCTGGGGTTCGTACTGGTTTCCCGGCCCACCAAATAAGCTCACCGGAGCCCCCTGCCGATGAATTTAGCTGGTGTCCCCCAGTGGACTTTGAGCCCGAGATTCCGGATTTTGCTGGCAATCCTGGAATCCAGATTCCCACAGAGGGGTTTACTGAAATTGACTTTTTTTTTTTTTTCAGTAACCCACTGGTGAATCTGATGGTGGAGCAGACGAATCTGTACGCCCAACAGTTCGTCACTCAAAACCCGGGCTCATTTTTGGGTAGACCCGGTGGCAGGACGCCGGTCAGTGCAGCCGAGATGAGGACATTTTGGGGCCTCGTGCTGCATATGGGTCTAGTTCAAAAACCCAGTGTCAGGCAATACTATACCAGACCCCACTGTACAGTATGGTCATGACACGTCCCCGGTTTGAGGCCATCCGGAAATGTCTGCATTATTCCGATAATGCAGCATGTCCCCCCCGAGGTGATCCTGCCTATGACCGGCTGTATAAGATACGGCCGGTCATCGATCACTTCGGGGCCAAATTTGAACAGGTCGCGGTTGATGAGTCTCTCGTTGCGTTTAAGGGGAGACTCAGTTTCCGCCAATACATTCCCACAAAGCGGGCGAGGTATGGCGTGAAGCTATACAAAATTTGTGAGAGTACCTCAAGGTACACTTACAAATTTCGTGTGTACGAGGTACGAGATTCCCGTATTCAACCCCCAGAATGTCCCCCCACTCTGGGTGTTGGCGGGAAACTCGTGTGGGACCTTATGTACCCACTGCTGGATAAGGGTTACCACTTGTACGTGGATAACTTTTATACCAGCATTCACTTGTTCAGGTCCCTTGCCGCCAGATCAAAGTTCGCTTGTGGGACCGTGCGGAAAAATCAATGCGGCCTCCCTGCCCACCCCCTCCAGGTACCTATCCCCAGGGGAGAGACCCGTGCACTTACCAGTGGAAACCTGTTGCTGGTCAGGTATAAGGACAAGAGGGATGTCCTTATGCTGTCCACAATCCACGGTAACAGCACCACCCCTGTCCCTGTGCGAGGTACCGCGGCAACGGTCCTCAAGCCCGATTGTATCGTCTACTACAATCGGTATATGGGAGGAGTTGATCTCTCTGATCAAGTCCTCATGCCATATAATGCCATGCGCAAAACCCGGGCATGGTACAAAAAAGTTGCGGTCTACTTGGTGCAGGTTGCCATGTACAACTCTTTTGTACTATCCCGAAGCGCTGGCAGCACAGGGACATTCCTCCAATTCTATGAGGCAGTCCTCAAGGACCTGATCTTTTCGGACCGGGAAAGAGCAGGCCGGAGTACCTTGGGAATTGGAGGCGCCCGGATCGTCCCTGGCCAACACTTTCCAGGTGTGGTCCCCCATACGGGAAAGAAGGGACGAACCCAAAAAAGATGCAGAGTGTGTCACAAGAGGGGGATACGGAAGGACACCACCACTCAATGTGACACTTGCCCCGATCATCCGGGCCTCTGCGTTATCGATTGCTTCAGGGAGTATCACACTTCCATGGAGTACTAAATTTTTATAATCCCCAACAGTCCATTAGAGAACATAAAAAACTATGGCTCTCAGACTTTGGAGACACGGAAACAATTTTTTTCCCCCAAAAAAATATTAGTTTTAGTGCAGGCATCCTTAAACTGCGGCCCTCCAGATGTTGTAAAACTATAACTCCCAGCATGCCCAGACAATCTACAGCCATCAGCAGGGCATGGTGGGAATTGTAGTTTTACAACATCTGGAGGGCAGTTTTAGGATGCCTGCTTAGTGTCTCCAAAGTCTGAGAGCCATACATATTGGGCATCGTCGCGTGCGTAAAAGTCGTCGATATAAAAATAACATTTGACCAAACCCCTCGGATGAACAGCGTTAAAAATATATAATAAAAACGGTGCCAAAACACCCATTTTTGGGCAAGATTTCCATTTGAATCCTTTTTTCCGGTAATAAAGCAAGGGTTAACAGCCAAACAAAACTAAATATTTATTGCCCTGATTCTGTAGTTTGAAGAAACACCCCATATGTGGTCGTAAATGGCTATATACCCGCACGGCAGGGCATAGAACGAAGGGAACTCCATATGGTTTCTGGAAGGCAGATTTTGATGGGCTGTATTTTTTTTGACACCATGTCCCATTAGAAGCCCCCCTGATGTAGCCTAGACTAGAAACTCCAAAAAAGTGACCCCATCTAAGAAACTACACCCCTCAAGGTATTCAAAAGTTACTTTACAAACTATGTTAGCCCTTTAGGTGTTCCACAAAACTAAATTGCAAATGTAGAAACAATTAAAAATTTTTTTTACCTTGCCTCAAAAAAGTGTAATATAGAGCAACCAAAAATCATATTCACCCCTAAAATAGTCCCAAAACAACAACCACCTTATCCCGTAGTTTCCTAGATAGGGTCACTTTTATGGAGTTTCTACTCTAAGGGTGCATCAGGCGGTTTGAAAGGGTACATGGTGTAAATAAACCAGTCCAGCAAAATCTGCCTTCCAAAAACCATATGGTGTCCCCCTTCTTCTATGTCCTGCCGTTTAGCCAAATAGTAGTTTACGACCACATATGGGGTGTTTCTGAAAACTGCAGAATCAGGGAAACCCATATTGAGTTTTGTTTGGCAGTTAACCCTTGTTTTATTCCTTGAAAAAATTGATTATATTGTAAAAAAAATAAAAAAATATAAATTTCTAAATTGTTTCTCCATCTGCCATTAACTCTTGTGGAACACCTAAAGGGTTAACAAAGTTTGTAAACCCAGTTTTGAATACCTTGAGGGGTGTACTTTCTTAGATGGAGTCACTTTTTTGAAATTTCTATTCTAGGGGTGCAACAGGGGGGTTCAAATGGGACATGGTATAAACAAAACCAGTCCTGCAAAATCGGCCTTGCAAAACCCATATGGTGCTCCCCTCCTTCTATGTCCTCCCGTTTGGCCAAACAGTAGTTTACGACCACATATGGGGTGTTTCTACAAACTACAGAATCAGGGCAACCCATATTGAGTTTTGTTTGGCAGTTAACCCTTGTTTTATTCCTGGAAAAAGATCATTATATTGGAAAATTTTCCAAAAAATAGAAATTTCTAAATTGTTTCTCCATCTGCCATTAACTCTTGTGGAACACCTAAAGAGTTAACAATGTTTGTAAACCCAGTTTTGAAAACCTTGAGGGGTGTACTTTCTTAGATGGAGTCACTTTTTTGAAATTTCTGTTCTAGGGGTGCAACAGGGGGCTTCAAATGGGACATGGTAAAAACAAAACCAGTCCTGCAAAATCTGCCTTGCAAAACCCATATGGTGTTCCCCTCCTTCTATGTCCTCCTGTTTGGCCAAACAGTAGTTGACGACCACATATGGGGTGTTTCTGCAAAATACAGAATCAGGGCAACCCATATTGAGTTTTGTTTGGCAGTTAACCCTTGTTTTTTTCCTAGAAAAAATTGATTATGTTGGAAAATTTTCCAAAAAATCTAAATTCTTAAATTTTATGTCCATTTGCCATGAAGTCTTGTTGAAGACCTAAGGGGTTAACAAAGTTTGTAAAAACAGTTTTGAATACCTTGAGGGGTGTATTTTCTAGAATGGGGTCATTTTTGTGAGGTTTCTATTATCTAAGCCTCACAATATGACTTCAAACCTGAACTGGTCCATAATAAGTGGGATTTTGAAGATTTCGGAAAAATTTCAAAATTTGCTTCTAAACTTCTAAGCCTTGTGACATCCCCAAAAAATAAAATATCATTCCCAAAATGGTACAAACATGAAGTAGACATATGGGGAATGTAAAGTCATCACAATTTTTGGGGGTATTACTATGTATTACAGAAGTAGAGAAACTGAAACTTTGAAATTTGCTAATTTTTCAAAATTTTTGGTAAATATGGTATTTTATTATGCAAAAAACTTAACTTTTTTGACCCAATTTTAGCAGTGTCATGAAGTACAATATGTGACGAAAAAACAAACTCAGAACGGCCTGGGTAAGTCAAACCGATTTAAAGTTATCAGCACTTAAAGTGACACTGGTCAGATTTGCAAAAAATGGCCAAGTCCTTAACCACCTCCGGACCGCCTAACGCAGGATCGCGTTCCGGAGGTGGCAGCGCTGCGCACAGTCACGCATATACGCGTCATCTCGCGAGACGCGAGATTTCCTGTGAACGCGCGCACACAGGCGCGCGCGCTCACAGGAACGGAAGGTAAGAGAGTTGATCTCCAGCCTGCCAGCGGCGATCGTTCGCTGGCAGGCTGGAGATGTGTTTTTTTTAACCCCTAACAGGTATATTAGACGCTGTTTTGATAACAGCGTCTAATATACCTGCTACCTGGTCCTCTGGTGGTCCCCTTTGTTTGGATCGACCACCAGAGGACACAGGTAGCTCAGTAAAGTAGCACCAAGCACCACTACACTACACTACACCCCCCCCCCCCATCACTTATTAACCCCTTATTAGCCCCTGATCACCCCTAATCACCCCTGATCACCCCATATAGACTCCCTGATCACCCCCCTGTCATTGATTACCCCCCTGTCATTGATCAACCCCCTGTAAAGCTCCATTCAGACGTCCGCATGATTTTTACGGATCCACTGATAGATGGATCGGATCCGCAAAACGCATCCGGACGTCTGAATGAAGCCTTACAGGGGCATGATCAATGACTGTGGTGATCACCCCATATAGACTCCCTGATCACCCCCCTGTCATTGATTACCCCCCTGTCATTGATTACCCCCCTGTAAAGCTCCATTCAGATGTCCGCATGATTTTTACGGATGCACTGATACATGGATCGGATCCGCAAAACGCATCCGGTCGTCTGAATGAAGCCTTACAGGGGCATGATCAATGACTGTGGTGATCACCCCCCTGTCATTAATTACCCCCCTGTAAAGCTCCATTCAGATGTCCGCATGATTTTTACGGATGCACTGATAGATGGATCGGATCCGCAAAACGCATCCGGACGTCTGAATGAAGCCTTACAGGGGCGTGATCAATGACTGTGGTGATCACCCCATATAGACTCCCTGATCACCCCCCTGTCATTGATTACCCCCCTGTCATTGATTACCCCCCTGTAAAGCTCCATTCAGATGTCCGCATGATTTTTACGGATGCACTGATAGATGGATCGGATCCGCAAAACGCATCCGGACGTCTGAATGAAGCCTTACAGGGGCATGATCAATGACTGTGGTGATCACCCCATATAGACTCCCTGATCACCCCCCTGTAAAGCTCCATTCAGATGTCCGCATGATTTTTACGGATGCACTGATACATGGATCGGATCCGCAAAACGCATCTGGTCGTCTGAATGAAGCCTTACAGGGGCATGATCAATGACTGTGGTGATCACCCCCCTGTCATTGATTACCCCCCTGTAAAGCTCCATTCAGATGTCCGCATGATTTTTACGGATGCACTGATAGATGGATCCGATCCGCAAAACGCATCCGGACGTCTGAATGAAGCCTTACAGGGGCATGATCAATGACTGTGGTGATCACCCCATATAGACTCCCTGATCACCCCCCTGTCATTGATCACCCCCCTGTCATTGATTACCCCCCTGTAAAGCTCCATTCAGATGTCCGCATGATTTTTACGGATGCACTGATAGATGGATCGGATCCGCAAAACGCATCCGGACGTCTGAATGAAGCCTTACAGGGGCATGATCAATGACTGTGGTGATCACCCCATATAGACTCCCTGATCACCCCCCTGTCATTGATCACCCCCCTGTCATTGATTACCCCCCTGTAAAGCTCCATTCAGATGTCCGCATGATTTTTACGGATGCACTGATAGATGGATCGGATCCGCAAAACGCATCCGGACGTCTGAATGAAGCCTTACACGGGCGTGATCAATGACTGTGGTTATCACCCCATATAGACTCCCTGATCACCCCCCTGTCATTGATCACCCCCCTGTCATTGATCACCCCCCTGTCATTGATCACCCCCCTGTCATTTATCACCCCCCTGTCATTTATCACCCCCCTGTCATTTAGCACCCCTCTGTAAGGCTCCATTCAGATATTTTTTTGGCCCAAGTTAGCAGAATTTTTTTTTTTTTTCTTACAAAGTCTCATATTCCACTAACTTGTGTCAAAAAATAAAATCTCACATGAACTCACCATACCCCTCACGGAATCCAAATGCGTAAAATTTTTTAGACATTTATATTCCAGACTTCTTCTCACGCTTTAGGGCCCCTAGAATGCCAGGGCAGTATAAATACCCCACATGTGACCCCATTTCGGAAAGAAGACACCCCCAGGTATTCCGTGAGGGGCATATTGAGTCCATGAAAGATTGAAATTTTTGTCCCAAGTTAGCGGAACGGGAGACTTTGTGAGAAAAAAATTAAAAATATCAATTTCCGCTAACTTGTGCCAAAAAAAAAAAATTTCTATGAACTCGCCATGCCCCTCATTGAATACCTTGGGGTGTCTTCTTTCCAAAATGGGGTCACATGTGGGGTATTTATACTGCCCTGGCATTCTAGGGGCCCCAAAGCGTGAGAAGAAGTCTGGTATCCAAATGTCTAAAAATGCCCTCCTAAAAGGAATTTGGGCACCTTTGCGCATCTAGGCTGCAAAAAAGTGTCACACATCTGGTATCGCCGTACTCAGGAGAAGTTGGGGAATGTGTTTTGGGGTGTCATTTTACATATACCCATGCTGGGTGAGAGAAATATCTTGGTCAAATGCCAACTTTGTATAAAAAAATGGGAAAAGTTGTCTTTTGCCAAGATATTTCTCTCACCCAGCATGGGTATATGTAAAATGACACCCCAAAACACATTCCCCAACTTCTCCTGAATACGGCGATACCACATGTGTGACACTTTTTTGCAGCCTAGGTGGGCAAAGGGGCCCATATTCCAAAGAGCACCTTTAGGATTTCACAGGTCATTTACCTACTTACCACACATTAGGGCCCCTGGAAAATGCCAGGGCAGTATAACTACCCCACAAGTGACCCCATTTTGGAAAGAAGACACCCCAAGGTATTCCGTGAGGGGCATGGCGAGTTCCTAGAATTTTTTATTTTTTGTCACAAGTTAGTGGAAAATGCTTATTTTTTTTTTTTTTTTTTTCATACAAAGTCTCATATTCCACTAACTTGTGACAAAAAATAAAAACTTCCATGAACTCACTTTGCCCATCAGCGAATACCTTGGGGTCTCTTCTTTCCAAAATGGGGTCACTTGTGGGGTAGTTATACTGCCCTGGCATTCTAGGGGCCCAAATGTGTGGTAAGGAGTTTGAAATCAAATTCTGTAAAAAATGACCTGTGAAATCCGAAAGGTGCTCTTTTGAATATGGGCCCCTTTGCCCACCTCGGCTGCAAAAAAGTGTCACACATCTGGTATCTCCGTAATCGGGAGAAGTTGGGGAATGTGTTTTGGGGTGTCATTTTACATATACCCATGCTGGGTGAGAGAAATATCTTGGCAAAAGACAACTTTTCCCATTTTTTTATACAAAGTTGGCATTTGACCAAGATATTTATCTCACCCAGCATGGGTATATGTAAAAAGACACCCCAAAACACATTCCTCAACTTCTCCTGAATACAGAGATACCAGATGTGTGACACTTTTTTGCAGCCTAGGTGGGCAAAGGGGCCCACATTCCAAAGAGCACCTTTCGGATTTCACAGGTCATTTACCTACTTACCACACATTTGGGCCCCTAGAATGCCAGGGCAGTATAACTACCCCACAAGTGACCCCATTTTGGAAAGAAGAGACCCCAAGGTATTCGCTGATGGGCATAGTGAGTTCATGGAAGTTTTTATTTTTTGTCACAAGTTTGTGGAATATGAGACTTTGTATGAAAAAAAAAAAAAAAAAAAAAATCATCATTTTCCACTAACTTGTGACAAAAAATAAAAAATTCTAGGAACTCGCCATTCCCCTCACGGAATACCTTGGGGTGTCTTCTTTCCAAAATGGGGTCACTTGTGGGGTAGTTATACTGCCCTGGTATTCTAGGGGCCCAAATGTGTGGTAAGGAGTTTGAAATCAAATTCCTTTAGGATTTCACAGGTCATTTACCTACTTACCACACATTAGGGCCCCTGGAAACTGCCAGGGCAGTATAACTACCCCACAAGTGACCCCATTTTGGAAAGAAGACACCCCAAGGTATTCCGTGAGGGGCATGGCGAGTTCCTAGAATTTTTTATTTTTTGTCACAAGTTAGTGGAAAATGCTTATTTTTTTTTTTTTTTTTTTTCATACAAAGTCTCATATTCCACTAACTTGTGACAAAAAATAAAAACTTCCATGAACTCACTTTGCCCATCAGCGAATACCTTGGGGTCTCTTCTTTCCAAAATGGGGTCACTTGTGGGGTAGTTATACTGCCCTGGCATTCTAGGGGCCCAAATGTGTGGTAAGGAGTTTGAAATCAAATTCTGTAAAAAATGACCTGTGAAATCCGAAAGGTGCTCTTTTGAATATGGGCCCCTTTGCCCACCTCGGCTGCAAAAAAGTGTCACACATCTGGTATCTCCGTAATCGGGAGAAGTTGGGGAATGTCTTTTGGGGTGTCATTTTACATATACCCATGCTGGGTGAGAGAAATATCTTGGCAAAAGACAACTTTTCCCATTTTTTTATACAAAGTTGGCATTTGACCAAGATATTTATCTCACCCAGCATGGGTATATGTAAAAAGACACCCCAAAACACATTCCTCAACTTCTCCTGAATACAGAGATACCAGATGTGTGACACTTTTTTGCAGCCTAGGTGGGCAAAGGGGCCCACATTCCAAAGAGCACCTTTCGGATTTCACAGGTCATTTACCTACTTACCACACATTTGGGCCCCTAGAATGCCAGGGCAGTATAACTACCCCACAAGTGACCCCATTTTGGAAAGAAGAGACCCCAAGGTATTCGCTGATGGGCATAGTGAGTTCATGGAAGTTTTTATTTTTTGTCACAAGTTTGTGGAATATGAGACTTTGTATGAAAAAAAAAAAAAAAAAATCATCATTTTCCACTAACTTGTGACAAAAAATAAAAAATTCTAGGAACTCGCCATTCCCCTCACGGAATACCTTGGGGTGTCTTCTTTCCAAAATGGGGTCACTTGTGGGGTAGTTATACTGCCCTGGTATTCTAGGGGCCCAAATGTGTGGTAAGGAGTTTGAAATCAAATTCAGGAAAAAATGAGGAGTGAAATCCGAAAGGTGCTCTTTGGAATATGGGCCCCTTTGCCCACCTAGGCTGCAAAAAAGTGTCACACATCTGGTATCCCCGTACTCAGGAGAAGTTGAGGAATGTGTTTTGGGGTGTCTTTTTACATATACCCATGCTGGGTGAGATAAATATCTTGGTCAAATGACAACTTTGTATAAAAAAATGGGAAAAGTTGTCTTTTGCCAAGATATTTCTCTCACCCAGCATGGGTATATATAAATTGACACCCCAAAACACATTCCCCACCTTCTCCTGAGTACGGAGATACCAGATGTGTGACACTTTTTTGCAGCCTAGGTGGGCAAAGGGGCCCATATTCCAAAGAGCACCTTTCGGATTTCACAGGTCATTTTTTACAGAATTTGATTTCAAACTCCTTACCACACATTTGGGCCCCTAGAATGCCAGGGCAGTATAACTACCCCACAAGTGACCCCATTTTGGAAAGAAGAGACCCCAAGGTATTCGCTGATGGGCATAGTGAGTTCATAGAAGTTTTTATTTTTTGTCACAAGTTAGTGGAATATGAGACTTTGTAAGGAAAAAAAAAAAAAAATCATCATTTTCCGCTAACTTGTGACAAAAAATAAAAAGTTCTATGAACTCACTATGCCCATCAGCGAATACCTTAGGGTGTGTACTTTCAGAAATGGGGTCATTTGTGGGGTGTTTGTACTGTCTGGGCATTGTAGAACCTCAGGAAACATGACAGGTGCTCAGAAAGTCAGAGCTGCTTCAAAAAGCGGAAATTCACATTTTTGTACCATAGTTTGTAAACGCTATAATTTTTACCCAAACCATTTTTTTTTTACCCAAACATTTTTTTTTTATCAAAGACATGTAGAACTATAAATTTAGAGCAAAATTTCTATATGGATGTCGTTTTTTTTGCAAAATTTTACAACTGAAAGTGAAAAATGTCATTTTTTTGCAAAAAAATCGTTAAATTTCGATTAATAACAAAAAAAGTAAAAATGTCAGCAGCAATGAAATACCACCAAATGAAAGCTCTATTAGTGAGAAGAAAAGGAGGTAAAATTCATTTGGGTGGTAAGTTGCATGACCGAGCAATAAACGGTGAAAGTAGTGTAGGTCAGAAGTGTAAAAAGTGGCCTGGTCTTTCAGGGTGTTTAAGCACTGGGGGCTGAGGTGGTTAAGGTGAAATAGGGCTGAGTCCTTAAGGGGTTAAAGGATTTTTTCAACCCAGTAACCAAAGAGCTGTAATTCTGTCCTAAATGTGACAGTGACTTATGCACGTGTAATCACAGATGTGCAGTATATTAGAGGCTTTTTGCACAACAGTATGCCAAAGCCGTATTTCTGTCCTAAATGTGACAGTGACTTATGCACGTGTAATCACAGATGTGCAGTATATTAGAGGGTTTTTTCACCCCAGTAAGCAAAAAGCTGTATTTCTGTCCTAAATGTGACAGTGACTTATGCACGTGTAATCATAGATGTGCAGTATATTAGAGGTTTTTTTACCCCAGTAACCAAAAAGCTGTATTTCTGTCCTAAATGTGACAGTGACTTATGCATGTGTAATCACAGATGTGCAGTATATTAGAGGCTTTTTTCACCCCAGTATGCCAAAGCCGTATTTATAGCCTAAATGTGACAGTGATTTATGCACGTGTAATCCCAGATTTGCAGTATATTACAGGGTTTTTTCACCCTAATAAAAAAGCTGTATTTCTGTCCTAAATGTGACAGTGACTTATGCACGTGTAACCACAGATGTGCAGTATATTAGAGGCTTTTTTCACCCCAGTATGCCAAAGCCGTATTTATAGCCTAAATGTGACAGTGACTTATGCACGTGTAATCCCAGAAATGCAGTATATTAGAGGGTTTTTTCACCCTAACCAAAAAGCTGTATTTCTGTCCTAAATGTGACAGTGACTTATGCATGTGTAACCACAGATGTGCAGTATATTAGAGATTTTTTTCACCCCAGTATGCCAAAGCTGTATTTCTGTCCTAAATGTGACAGTGACTTATGCACGTGTAATCACAGATGTGCAGTATATTAGAGGGTTTTTTCACCCCAGTAAGCAAAAAGCTGTATTTCTGTCCTAAATGTGACAGTGACTTATGCATGTGTAACCACAGATGTGCAGTATATTAGAGATTTTTTTCACCCCAGTATGCCAAAGCCGTATTTCTGTCCTAAATGTGACAGTGACTTATGCATGTGTAACCACAGATGTGCAGTATATTAGAGATTTTTTTCACCCCAGTATGCCAAAGCTGTATTTCTGTCCTAAATGTGACAGTGACTTATGCACTTGTAATCACAGATGTGCAGTATATTAGAGGGTTTTTTCACCCCAGTAAGCAAAAAGCTGTATTTCTGTCCTAAATGTGACAGTGACTTATGCACGTGTAATCATAGATGTGCAGTATACTAGAGGGTTTTTTTACCCCAGTAACCAAAAAGCTGTATTTCTGTCCTAAATGTGACAGTGACTTATGCATGTGTAATCACAGATGTGCAGTATATTAGAGGCTTTTTTCACCCCAGTATGCCAAAGCCAAATTTATAGCCTAAATGTGACAGTGATTTATGCACGTGTAATCCCAGATTTGCAGTATATTAGAGGGTTTTTTCACCCTAACCAAAAAGCTGTATTTCTGTCCTAAAGGTGACAGTGACTTATGCACGTGTAATCCCAGATGTGCAGTATATTAGAGGGTTTTTTCACCCTAAACAAAAAGCTGTATTTCTGTCCTAAATGTGACAGTGACTTATGCACGTGTAATCCCAGATATGCAGTATATTAGAGGGTTTTTTCACCCTAAACAAAAATCTGTATTTCTGTCCTAAATGTGACAATGACTTATGCACATGTAATACCAGATGTGCAGTATATTAGAGGCATTTTTCACCCCAGTATGCCAAAGCCGTATTTATGGCCTAAATGTGACAGTGACTTATGCTCGTGTAATCACAGATGTGCAGTATATTAGAGGCTTTTTTTTACCCCAGTATGCTAAAGCCGTATTTATCGCCTAAATGTGACAATGACTTATGCACGTGTAATCACAGATGTGCAGTATATTAGAGGGTTTTTTCACCCCAGTATCTAAAAAGCTGTATTTCTGTCCTAAATGTGACAGTGACTTATGCATGTGTAACCACAGATGTGCAGTATATTAGAGATTTTTTTCACCCCAGTATGCCAAAGCCGTATTTATGGCCTAAATGTGACAGTGACTTAAGCATGTGTAATCACAGATGTGCAGTATATTAGAGGGTTTTTTCACCCCAGTATCTAAAAAGCTGTATTTCTGTCCTAAATGTGACAGTGACTTATGCATGTGTAACCACAGATGTGCAGTATATTAGAGATTTTTTTCACCCCAGTATGCCAAAGCCGTATTCATGGCCTAAATGTGACAGTGACTTATGCTTGTGTAATTACAGATGTGCAGTATATTAGAGGCTTTTTTCACTCCTTAACCAAAAAGCTGTATTTCTGTTCTAAATGTGACAGTGACTTAAGCATGTGTAATCACAGATGTGCAGTATATTAGAGGCTTTTTTCACCCTAGTAACCAAAAAGCTGTATTTATGGCCTAAATGTGTCAGTGACTTATGCACGTGTAATCACAGATGTGCAGTATATTACAGGCTTTTTTCACTTCAGTATGCCAAAGCCGTATTTATGGCCTAAATGTGACAGTGACTTATGCATGTGTAATCACAGATGTGCAGTATATTAGAGTGTTTTTTCACCCCAGAAACCAAAAAGCTGTATTTCTGTCCTAAATGTGACAGTGACATATGAACGTGTAATCACAGATGTGCAAAATCTTACAGGCTTTTTTGACTTCAGTATGCCAAAGCCGTATTTATGGCCTAAATGTGACAGTGACTTATGCACGTGTAATCACAGATGTGCAGTATATTAGAGGCTTTTTTCACCCTAGTATGCCAAAGCCGTATTTATGGCCTAAATGTGACACTGACTTATGCACGTGTAATCCCACATGTGCAGTATATTAGAGGGTTTTTTCACAACAGTAACCAAAAAGCTGTATTTCTGTCCTAAATGTGACAGTCACATATGCACGTGTAATCACAGATATGCAGTATATTAGAGGGTTTTTTCACCTTAGTAACCAAAAAGCTGTATTTCTGTCCTAAATGTGACAGTGACATATTCACGTGTAATCACAGATGTGCAGAATCTTACAGGCTTTTTTGACTTCAGTATGCCAAAGCTGTATTTATGGCCTAAATGTGACAGTGACTTATGCATGTGTAATCACAGATGTGCAGTATATTAGAGGCTTTTTTCACCCCAGTAACCAAAAAGCTGTATTTCTGTCCTAAATGTGACTGTGACTTATGCACGTGTAATCACAGATGTGCAGTATATTAGAGGCTTTTTTCACCCTAGTATGCCAAAGCCGTATTTATGGCCTAAATGTGACACTGACTTATGCACGTGTAATCCCACATGTGCAGTATATTAGAGGGTTTTTTCACAACAGTAACCGAAAAGCAGTATTTCTGTCCTAAATGTGACAGTGACTTATGCACGTGTAATCACAGATATGTAGTATATTAGAGGGTTTTTTCGCCTTAGTAACCAAAAAGCTGTATTTCTGTCCTAAATGTGACAGTGACTTATGCACGTGTAATCACAGATGTGCAGTATATTAGAGGCTTTTTTCACCCCAGTAACCAAAAAGCTGTATTTCTGTCCTAAATGTGACATTGACTTATGCATGTGTAATCACAGATGTGCAGTATATTAGAGGCTTTTATCACCCCAGTAACCAAAAAGCTGTATTTCTGTCCTAAATGTGACAGTGACTTATGCACGTGTAATCACAGATGTGCAGTATATTAGAGGCATTTTTTACCCCAGTAACCAAAAAGCTGTGTTTCTGTCCTAAATGTGACAGTGACTTATGAACGTGTAATCCCAGATGTACAGTATATTAGAGGCTTCTTTCACCCCAGTATGCCAAAGCCGTATTTATGGCCTAAATGTGACAGTGACTTATGCACGTGTAATCCCAGATGTACAGTATATTAGAGTATTTTTTTACCCCAGCATGCCAAAGCCATATTTATGGCCTAAATAAGACAGTGACTTTTGCTCATGTAATCACAGATGTGCAGTATATTAGAGGGTTTTTTCACCCCAGTAACCAAAAAGCTATATTTCAGTCCTAAATGTGACAGTGACTTATGCACGTGTAATAACAGATATGCAGTATATTAGAGGGTTTTTTCACCCTAAACAAAAAGCTATATTTCTGTCCTAAATGTGACAGTGACTTATGCATGTGTAATCTCAGATGTGCAGTATATTAGAGGGTTTTTTAACAACAGTAACCAAAAAGCTGTATTTCTGTCCTAAATGTGACAGTGACTTATGCATGTGTAATCTCAGATGTGCAGTATATTCGAGGGTTTTTTCACAACAGTAACCAAAAAGCTGTATTTCTGTCCTAAATGTGACAGTGACTTATGCACTTGTAATCCCAGATGTGCAGTATATTAGAGGCTTCTTTTCACCCCAGTATGCCAAAGCTATATTTATGGCCTAAATGTGACAGTGACTTATGCACATGTAATCACAGATGAGCAGTATATTAGAGAGTTTTTTCACCCCAGTAACCAAAAAGCTGTATTTCTGTCCTAAAAGTGACAGTGACTTATGCACTTGTAATCCCAGATGTGCAGTATATTAGAGGGTTTTTTGACCCTAGCCAAAAAGCTGTATTTCTGTCCTAAATGTGACAGTGATTTATGCATGTGTAATCCCAGATGTGCAGTATATTAGAGGCTTATTTCACACCAGTATGCCAAAGACGTATTATGGCCTAAATGTGACAGTGACTTATGCACGTGTAATAACATATATGCAGTATATTAGAGGGTTTTTTCACCCTTAACAAAAAGCTGTATTTCTGTCCTAAATGTGACAGTGACTTATGCATTTGTAATCCCAGATGTGCAGTATATTAGAGGCTTCTTTTCACCCCAGTATGCAAAAGCTATATTTATGGCCTAAATGTGACAGTGACTTATGCAAATGAAATCACAGATGTGCAGTATATTAGAGGGTTTTTTCACCCCAGTATGCCAAAGCCGTATTTATGGCCTAAATGTGACAGTGACGTATGCACATGTAATCACAGATGTGCAGTATATTAGAGGGTATTTTCACAACAGTAACCAAAAAGCTATATTTCTGTCCTAAATGTGACAGTGACTTGTGCACTTGTAATCCCAGATGTGCAGTATATTGGAGGCTTCTTTTCACCCCAGTATGCCAAAGCTATATTTATGGCCTAAATGTGACAGTGACTTATGCAAATGAAATCACAGATGTGCAGTAAATTAGAGGGTTTTTTTCACCCCAGTATGCCAAAGCCGTATTTATGGCCTAAATGTGACTTATGCACATGTAATCACAGATATGCAGTATATTAGAGGGTTTTTTCACCTTAGTAACCAAAAAGCTGTATTTCTGTCCTAAATGTGACAGTGACTTATGCATGTGTAATCACAGATGTGCAGTATATTAGAGGCTTTTATCACCCCAGTAACCAAAAAGCTGTATTTCTGTCCTAAATGTGACAGTGACTTATGCACGTGTAATCACAGATGTGCAGTATATTAGAGGCATTTTTTACCCCAGTAACCAAAAAGCTGTGTTTCTGTCCTAAATGTGACAGTGACTTATGAACGTGTAATCCCAGATGTACAGTATATTAGAGGCTTTTTTCACCCCAGTATGCCAAAGCCATATTTATGGCCTAAATAAGACAGTGACTTTTGCTCAAGTAATTACAGATGTGCAGTATATTAGAGGGTTTTTTCACCCCAGTAACCAAAAAGCTATATTTCAGTCCTAAATGTGACAGTGACTTATGCACGTGTAATAACAGATATGCAGTATATTAGAGGGTTTTTTCACCCTAAACAAAAAGCTATATTTCTGTCCTAAATGTGACAGTGACTTATGCATGTGTAATCTCAGATGTGCAGTATATTAGAGGGTTTTTTCACAACAGTAACCAAAAAGCTGTATTTCTGTCCTAAATGTGACAGTGACTTATGCATGTGTAATCTCAGATGTGCAGTATATTAGATTGTTTTTTCACAACAGTAACCAAAAAGCTGTATTTCTGTCCAAAATGTGACAGTGACTTATGCACTTGTAATCCCAGATGTGCAGTATATATTAGAGGCTTCTTTTAACCCCAGTATGCCAAAGCTATATTTATGGCCTAAATGTGACAGTGACTTATGCACATGTAATCACAGATGTGCAGTATATTAGAGGGTTTTTTCACTCCAGTAACCAAAAAGCTGTATTTCTGTCCAAAATGTGACAGTGACTTATGCACGTGTAATCCCACATGTGCAGTATGTTAGAGGGTTTTTCGACCCTACCGAAAAAACTGTATTTCTGTCCTAAATGTGACAGTGATTTATGCATGTGTAATCCCAGATGTGCAGTATATTAGAGGCTTATTTCACCCCAGTATGCCAAAGCCGTATTTATGGCCTAAATGTGACAGTGACTTATGCATGTGTAATCACAGATGTGCAGAATATTAGAGGATTTTTTCACCCTTGTATGCCAAAGCCGTATTTATGGCCTAAATGTGACAGTGACTTATGCATGTGTAATCACAGATGTGCAGTATATTAGAGGCTTTTTTCACCCCAGTAACTAAAAAGCTGTATTTCTGTCCTAAATGTGACAGTGACTTATGCACGTGTAATCACAGATGTGCAGTATATTAGAGGTATTTTCTACCCCAGTAACCAAAAAGCTGTGTTTCTGTCCTAAATGTGACAGTGACTTATGAACGTGTAATCCCAGATGTACAGTATATTAGAGGCTTTTTTCACCCCAGTATGCCAAAGCCGTATTTATGGCCTAAATGTGACAGTGACTTATGCACGTGTAATCCCAGATGTACAGTATATTAGAGGCTTTTTTCACCCTAGCATGCCAAAGCCATATTTATGGCCTAAATAAGACAGTGACTTTTGCTCATATAATCACAGATGTGCAGTATATTAGAGGGCTTTTTCACCCCAGTAACCAAAAAGCTATATTTCAGTCCTAAATGTGACAGTGACTTATGCACGTGTAATAACAGATATGCAGTATATTAGAGGGTTTTTTCACCCTAAACAAAAAGCTATATTTCTGTCCTAAATGTGACAGTGACTTATGCATGTGTTATCTCAGATGTAAAGTATATTAGAGGGTTTTTTCACAACAGTAACCAAAAAGCTGTATTTCTGTCCTAAATGTGACAGTGACTTATGCATGTGTAATCTCAGATGTGCAGTATATTAGAGGGTTTTTTCACAACAGTAACCAAAAAGCTGTATTTCTGTCCTAAATGTGACAGTGACTTATGCACTTGTAATCCCAGATGTGCAGTATATTAGAGGCTTCTTTTCACCCCAGTATGCCAAAGCTATATTTATGGCCTAAATGTGACAGTGACTTATGCACATGTAATCACAGATGTGCAGTATATTAGAGGGTTTTTTCTCCCCAGTAACCAAAAAGCTGTATTTCTGTCCTAAATGTGACAGTGACTTATGCACGTGTAATCCCAGATGTGCAGTATATTAGACGGTTTTTTGACCCTAGCCAAAAAGCTGTATTTCTGTCCTAAATGTGACAGTGATTTATACATGTGTAATCCCAGATGTGCAGTATATTAGAGGCTTATTTCACACCAGTATGTCAAAGACGTATTATGGCCTAAATGTGACAGTGACTTATGCACGTGTAATAACATATATGCAGTATATTAGAGGGTTTTTTCACCCTTAACAAAAAGCTGTATTTCTGTCCTAAAAGTGACAGTGACTTATGCATGTGTAATCACAGATGTGCAGTATTTTAGAGGGTTTTTTCACCCTAGTAACTAAAAAGCTGTATTTCTGTCCTAAATGTGACAGTGACTTATGCATTTGTAATCCCAGATGTGCAGTATATTAGAGGCTTCTTTTCACCCCAGTATGCCAAAGCTATATTTATGGCCTAAATGTGACAGTGACTTATGCAAATGAAATCACAGATGTGCAGTATATTAGAGGGGTTTTTCACCCCAGTATGCCAAAGCCGTATTTATGGCCTAAATGTGACAGTGACGTATGCACATGTAATCACAGATGTGCAGTATATTAGAGGGTATTTTCACAACAGTAACCAAAAAGCTGTATTTCTGTCCTAAATGTGACAGTGACTTGTGCACTTGTAATCCCAGATGTGCAGTATATTGGAGGCTTCTTTTCACCCCAGTATGCCAAAGCTATATTTATGGCCTAAATGTGACAGTGACTTATGCAAATTAAATCACAGATGTGCAGTGTATTAGAGGGTTTTTTCACTCCAGTAACCAAAAAGCTGTATTTCTGTCCTAAATGTGACAGTGACTTATGCACGTGTAATCCCACATGTGCAGTATATTAGAGGGTTTTTCGACCCTACCTAAAAAACTGTATTTCTGTCCTAAATGTGACAGTGATTTATGCATGTGTAATCCCAGATGTGCAGTATATTAGAGGCTTATTTCACCCCAGTATGCCAAAGCCGTATTTATAGCCTAAATGTGACAGTGACTTATGCATGTGTAATCACAGATGTGCAGTATATTAGAGGATTTTTTCACCCTTGTATGCCAAAGCTGTATTTCTGTCCTAAATGTGACAGTGACTTATGCATGTGTAATCACAGATGTGCAGTATATTAGAGGCATTTTTTACCCCAGTAACCAAAAAGCTGTGTTTCTGTCCTAATTGTGACAGTGACTTATGCACGTGTAATCCCAGATGTACAGTATATTAGAGGCTTTTTACACCCCAGTATGCCAAAGCCGTATTTATGGCCTAAATGTGACAGTGACTTATGCATGTGTAATCCCAGTTGTACATTATTTTAGAGGCTTTTTTCACCCCAGCATGCCAAAGCCGTATTTATGGCCTAAATGTGACAGTGACTTTTGCTCATGTAATCACAGATGTGCAGTATATTAAAGTGTTTTTACCCCAGTAACCAAAAAGCTATATTTCTGTCCTAAATGTGACAGTGACTTATGCAAGTGTAATAACAGATGTACAGTATTTTAGAGGCTTTTTTCACCCCAGCATGCCAAAGCCGTGTTTATGGCCTAAATGTGACAGTGACTTATGCATGTGTAATCACAGATGTGCAGTATATTAGAGGCTTTTTTCACCCCAGTAACCAAAAAGCTGTATTTCTGTCCTAAATGTGACAGTGACTTATACATGTGTAATCACAGATGTGCAGTATATTAGAGGGGTTTTTCACCGCAGTAACCAAAAAGCTGTATTTCTGTCCTAAATGTGACAGTGACTTGTGCACATGTAATCCCAGATGTGCAGTATATTAGAGGCTTTTTTCACCCCATTATGCCAAAGCCGTATTTATGGCCTAAATGTGACAGTGACTTATGCATGTGTAATCACAGATGTGCAGTATATTAGAGGGTTTTTTCACCCTTGTATGCCAAAGCCGTATTTATGGCCTAAATGTGACAGTGACTTATGCATGTGTAATCACAGATGTGCAGTATATTAGAGGGTTTTTTCACCCCAGTAACTAAAAAGCTGTATTTCTGTCCTAAATGTGACAGTGACTTATGCTCTTGTAATCCCAGATGTGCAGTATATTAGAGGCTTCTTTTCACCCCAGTATGCCAAAGCTATATTTATGGCCTAAATGTGACAGTGACTTATGCACATGTATTCTCAGATGTACAGTATATTAGAGGGTTTTTTCACCCCAGTATGCCAAAGCCGTATTTATGGCCTAAATGTGACAGTGACTTATGCACATGTAATCACAGATGTGCAGTATACAAGAGGGTTTTTTCACCCCAGTAACCAAAAAGCTGTATTTATGTCCTAAATGTGACAGTGACTTATGCACATGTAATCTCAGATGTGCAGTATATTAGAGGGTTTTTTCACAACAGTAACCAAAAAGCAGTATTTCTGTCCTAAATGTGACAGTGACTTATGCTCTTGTAATCCCAGATGTGCAGTATATTAGAGGCTTCTTTTCACCCCAGTATGCCAAAGCTATAGTTATGGCCTAAATGTGACAGTGACTTATGCACATGTATTCTCAGATGTACAGTATATTAGAGGGTTTTTTCACCCCAGTATGCCAAAGCCGTATTTATGGCCTAAATGTGACAGTGACTTATGCACATGTAATCACAGATGTGCAGTATATAAGAGGGTTTTTTCACCCCAGTAACCAAAAAGCTGTATTTCTGTCCTAAATGTGACAGTGACTTTTGCACGTGTAATCACAGATGTGCAGTATATTAGAGGGTTTTTTCACCCCAGTAACCAAAAAGCTGTATTTCTGTCCTAAATGTGACAGTGACTTATGCACGTGTAATCCCAGATGTGCAGTATATTAGAGGCTTTTTTCACCCCAGTATGCCAAACCCATATGTATGGCCTAAATGTGACAGTGACTTATGCACATGTAATCCCAGATGTGCAGTATATTAGAGGGTTTTTCGACCCTAACCAAAAAGCTGTATTTCTGTCCTAAATGTGACAGTGACTTATGCATGTGTAATCCCAGATGTGCAGTATATTAGAGGCTTATTTCACCCCAGTATGCCAAAGCCGTATTTATGGCCTAAATGTGACATGACTTTTGCACGTGTAATCACAGATGTGCAGTATATTAGAGGGTTTTTTCACCCCAGTAACCAAAAAGCTGTATTTCTGTCCTAAATGTGACAGTGACTTATGCACGTGTATTCACATATGTGCATTATATTAGAGGGTTTTTTCATCCCAGTATGCCAAAGCCGTATTTATGGCCTAAATGTGACAGTGACTTATGCACATGGAATCACAGATGTGCGGTATATTAGAGGGGTTTTTTCACCCCAGTAACTAAAAAGCTGTATTTCTCTCCTAAAAGTGACAGTGACTTATGCACTTGTAATCCCTGATGTGCAGTATATTAGAGGTTTCTTTTTACCCCAGTATGCCAAAGCAGTATTTATGGCCTTAATGTGACTCATGCACATGTAATCACAGATGTGTGGTATATTAGAGGGTTTTTTCACCCCAGTATGCCAAAGCTGTATTTATGGCCTAAATGTGACAGTGACTTATGCACATGTAATCACAGATGTGCAGTATATTAGAGGGTTTTTTCACCCCATTAACTAAAAAGCTGTATTTCTCTCCTAAATGTGACAGTGACGTATGCACTTGTATTCCCAGATGTGCAGTATATTAGAGGCTTCTTTCACCCCAGTATGCCAAAGCCGTATTTATGGCCTAAATGTGACAGTGACTTATGCACGCGTAATCACAGATGTGCAGTATATGAGAGGGTTTTTTCACCCCAGTAACCAAAAAGCTGTATTTCTGTCCTAAATGTGACAATGACTAATGCAGGTGTAATCTCAGATGTGCAGTATATTAGAGGGTTTTTTTACAACAGTCACCAAAAAGCTGTATTTCTGTCCTAAATGTGACAGTGACTTTTGCACGTGTATTCACAGATATGCAGTATATTAGAGGGTTTTTTTCACCCCAGTAACCAAAAAGCTGTATTTCTGTTCTAAATGTCACAGTGACTTATGCACGTGTAATCCCAGATGTGCAGTATATTAGAGGCTTATTTCACCCCAGTATGCCAAAGCCGTATGTATGGCCAAAATGTCACAGTGACTTATGCACGTGTAATCCCAGATGTGCAGTATATTAGAGGGTTTTCCACCCTAACCAAAAAGCAGTATTTCTATCCTAAATGTGACAGTGACTTATGCATGTGTAATCCCAGATGTGCAGTATATTAGAGTTTTTTTTACCCCAGTATGCCAAAGCCGTATTTATGGCCTAGATGTGACAGTGACTGATGCACGTGTAATCACTGATGTGCAGTATATTAAAGGCTTTTTTCACCCCAGTAATCAAAAAGCTGTATTTCTGTCCTAAATGTGACAGTGACTTATGCAAGTGTAATCACAGATGCGCAGTATATTAGAGGGTTTTTTCACCTTAGTAACCAAAAAGCTGTATTTCTGTCCTAAATGTGACAGTGACTTATGCACGTGTAATCACAGATGTGCAGTATATTAGAAGCTTTTTTCACCCCAGTATGCAAAAGCCGTATTTATGGCCTAAATGTGACAGTGACTTATGCACGTGTAATCGCAGATGTGCAGTATATTAGAGGGTTTTTTCACCCTAACCAAAAATCTGTATTTCTGTCCTAAATTTGACAGTGACTTATGCACGTGTAATCACAGATGTGCAGTATATTAGAGGGTTTTTTCACCCCAGTAACCAAAAAGCTGTATTTCTGTCCTAAATGTGACAGTGACTTATGCACGTGTAATCACAGATGTGCAGTTTATTAGAGGGTTTTTTCACCCCAGTAACCAAAATGCTCTATTTCTGTCCTAAATGTGACAGTGACTTTTGCATGTGTAATCCCATATGTGCAGTATATTAGAAGCTTTTTTCACCCCAGTATGCCAAAGCCGTATTTATGGCCTAAATGTGACAGTGACTTATGCACGTGTAATCACATATGTGCATTATATTAGAGGCTTTTTTCACCCTAGTATGCCAAAGCCGTATTTATGGCCTAAATTTGACAATGACTTATGCACGTGTAATCACAGATGTGCAGTATATTAGAGGGTTTTTTCACCCCAGTAACCAAAAAGCTGTATTTCTGTCCTAAATGTGACAGTGACTTATGCATGTGTAATCTCAGATGTGCAGTATATTAGAGGCTTTTTTCACCCCAGTATGCCAAAGCCGTATTTATGGCCTAAATGTGACAGTGACTTATGCATGTGTAATCACAGATGTGCAGTATATTAGAGTTTTTTCTCACCCCAGTAACCAAAAAGCTGTATTTCTGTCCTAAATGTGACAGTGACTTATGCACGTGTAATCACAGATATGTAGTATATTAGAGTGTTTTTTCACCCCAGTAACCAAAAGCTATATTTCTGTCCTAAATGTGACAGTCACTTATGCTTGTCTAATCCCAGATGTGCAGTATATTAGAGGGTTTTTTCACCCCAGTATGCCAAAGCTGTATTTCTGGACTTGCAGATAGCCTATGCTGGTGCACTATCATTGCATAAAATGGCTGCCGATCATGTATTGATATTGACTAACTGAAAAAAACAAGTTCGTTTTCAGCAGTAGTTGGCTCAGGGCAGGCTTAAAAAAATTGTGCACTGCACCCACAAAACACTTTTTCTGTAGATCGCTGAGTACATAAACCAGTTCTTGATAAGATTTTTTCCTGTTCTCTCCCTCACAGCAGCTGCAGCCTCTCTCTACACTAATCCGAGCAGAGTGACGGGCGGCGTGACTCCAGCTTAAATCGAGGGTGGGTCACATGCTGCAGTTGGTCAATCACAGCCATACCAATAGTAGGCATGGCTGTGATGGCCTTTTGGGGCAAGTAGTATGACGCTTGTTGATTGGCTGCTTTGCAGCCTTTCAAAAAGCACCATAAAAATCGCCGGACACCAAACCTGAGCCTGAACTTTTACGTAAACGTTCGGGTTCGGGTCCAGGTGCCGAAAACCCTAAAGTTCGATACGAACCCGAACTTTACAGTTCAGGTTCGCTCAACTCTAGTTGTCTACTAATTGAGCATAGTTTACACCTCGTACGTTCCCAAGGAAGTTCTGCACTACTAGCACAAATGCATCCCAAGCTGCAAGACGTACTCGCTTTGTCAGATTCTTGCTGTGATCATAAGTAGTGTATTTGCCACATATGTAGCAGAAATTGTCTGGATCGTTAACACCTTTGCGTTTATCCATCTTAAGTTTCAAAACTGATAGCACTATAACAGATCACTTTATCAAAATCTGTCCAGCTTGCCTTATATACTTACTGCTGACATCAGCCTGAGTGCTTCTGAACAGGTCTGGACATGTCCATTGTCATATCTCCAATATAATGCATTAATATTATAACTGAATAGGCTTTGCATGTGTAACTTAAAATCT